>NW_009954114.1:844078-848062 GCF_000747805.2 Chaetura pelagica | reverse complement strand
CTACTGGATGCCTGGAGCCCTGCTGTCCGGCTGATGGCAATACAGAACACCTGAATCATCAGTCCAGGACACCAATCACTGCCTACAAACACTGGTAGAGAGAATTATGCTTGTGGACTCCATCCTTGTGTGGATGTAAAATGTGAAAGGACTAGCTGGAGGGTCCTCCAATCCTGAGTGGCAGGTGGAAGAACAGTATCTCTAGGTTGGCTGATGAGCCCTGCCTTCCCACCCACAGACTGAATAATCATTCCTAACCCTGTGTTTCATCTTACACATTTTATTTCATCTCTCAGTCTAGAGAGCTCTTTGTGATGGACTGACAAGGTGATTAAATAATGCCTAGTAAAACAAAACTCCTTTCTTGTAGAAACCCCAGGACCTTCTGTTAATAAAAAAAAAGGAGTAACAATGGCATTTGTTATTAACAATGGAAATTCTAGTGCCATTTTCCTTATTGCCCATGAAAAGGGCTATATGGTTTTTAGAACTTCATGGATTTTCCACCTAAAACTTGAAAAATAATATCTAGGCTCTTACATGATATATGTGTTTTTGAAAAGTTATCCTAATTCCATGAATTCAGCCTCATTGCAAATTCTGAAACCCGCTAGCAGATTTGCATTTATCCTTTATTTTCTGCACTTAAAAGAAAAAAAAAAAAAAAAGAAAGAAAAAGTTTGTGCACTCAAATACTCAAGCATAATTTTTTAGGAGAGTTTTACAAGTCCTTTTGAAAATGTGACCTTTAATGCTTCTGTGCTTTGGAGGAAAATGTCAAGTTTTTATTATTAATTTTTTTACTTAGCATAAATTGCAAACACTGACAAGGAAAGGTAGACTTTGACTGGACAAAAAAAAGTTACTTTTCCAAGTAAAGCAAGTGAAGTTTAGCCTAAATGAAGGGGCTGTCAAGCTTTAAAACAAAGAAAAACAAAACAAAACAAAAACCCCAAAACTCATCTACTGGGTAAATGAAAGTGTGTCTCACGCTAATACTGCCTTAAGCTGTAAATCACATATGCCAGAGGTGCAGATGATTGTTTGACTTCAACCTGGCTGTACCAAAATTGCCTTTCCAACACATCCATTTCACAGAGGGGAGATAAATAACTGCCTCTTAGGTTGTGTATGCTAAAGGCTACAAAAAAATTACCAAATATATAGAGATATTGATGTAGAAGTATAGAGTTATTGGACCATTGTTCCTAACAGATGCAACATGTTCATAAATGTCAAAAATAACTGACAAGCACTAAAGATTAAAATTACTGGTTTGGGCAAAATAGATGGTACTTATAGGCCTCTTAGATTGTCTCTACTGGTGACCAAAAACTTTTAAAAGTAACTGCAGGATGAATCCCATAAAGGGCAATTGGTGAGATGTGCATAACACAAAAAGACTCCCTTAAGCCTCAAGCAATTCAGTGGAAGTCTAATGCCCTGCAGCATCAAGCTGCATCTCTTATATGTTTTTATTAAAGCAGATACTTGCACCAAAAGAGAGACAGTATAAAGATAAAGTAAAAATAAAAAATGTTCTAAATTTTCTGTCTGGCACTTTAATATCCTGCAAGGGTGTTTACCAAGAGGTCCTCTTGCTATTCTCTGTAGTTTGGTTAGTCACAGTGTGCCCTCAATACATTAAAGAGACACAGAAATTTGCTCACAGGATTGAAACTCTCATTTTTACCAGTCTGAGCAATGTGCATTTTGAGAGTGGTAACTTCAGTCTGGAAATATTCGTGGAGAATATACAAGAATGAGCATGAGTGTGTCCACATGACCAAGATTATAAATGCCCATTTATTACAAAGTGTCTGAAATCATATTTATAGCACATTTGTGGCTGGCCCTGAGGGTCTAAAAATGTGGTACAGGCACAAATCTTGGCCTGTCATTAATTCATACCATGGAGGTAATAAAACCAATACTATAGAAACACTCTAAATAAACTCTCTAAACTGAGAAGAGGATAAAAACATTTTTATTATATGGTGAACACGTCAAACGAAGGTGAATTAACTGTAACCTCTTTTTTTTTTTACACTTGTTTCTAGTCCAGCATGAGTTTTCTCCAGGGCAACACACTGGGTTTGTGTGTAGTTGCTCAAAGCTGTTACATGCAGACTATTGTTTTGGTCTTTCTTCCCATGGGCTGTTCTGTTCATGTGGTGATTATTCCACCTTGGACAGCTTAGACATTTCTTGAGGCCACTTCTTCAAGCCTAAGTAGGATATCAGCCAGGAAATCAGGATTTCTCTACAGTTTATGCATATGTATATTTTCATCACAATATAAAAATAGAAGGAAAGTTAGTTGCTTCTTCCCTTCACTAATCCTAATCATTTTTTTTTTTTGCAGATTAGGGGACATTGGCTTTTTTTCCTCACTGTTGACACCTTTCTTAAGAAGAGTGTTTTACAACTGCAGAGATTTGGAGTAATGAGAAAATTAATTTATTAAGGACAATCATCACAATCCATTACTTCTTCCTCCAATATTTGTCTTCCTGTCAAGAGTTTTTATTTTGAGGTATGATGGTAATAATAATAATAAATAATATTAATAACAGCAATAACAATATTAGTAATAACAACACTAATAATGTCAATATCATTAATAATAATAGTAATAATAATAATAAGATTAATAAAAATAAAAATAGTAATGATGATGTTCCTATTCAGCTGGTCTGAAGTGTCCTACCAAAGAAAGTGTCATCAAAAAAATATGAGTGCAATGAGCCAGAAATATTGAGATCAAAGTGATTCAGATTTGAGGAACTTTTAGTGGATTCACAGCAAGATTTCAAAGAAACTATTGCTCCTCACTGGGATAACAGCAAGTTGGCCCACACACAGACCTTTTCCATTGTCTGCTTGTGACCTCATGCTGACTCCTATCCTCCCAGGATTCCATGGTCTTTTTTGGTTATGTGAGACTCATCATGAAAGGTTTTAGGTTTTTTTATTAAAATTGGACAGCAGAAATTAGACATCTATGAGAATTGTATGTTTCTGTATCTATCCACAGCTGCTTATGTGTGGACAGACTAGAGTACCTTACTTCCCCTTCTACAGCAGTTGTGTGGGGAGCCGATGCCAGGGGTGCTACCGGCTGTCAGGGGCTCCCAAGCCTTCCCCCCAGTGTGGAGGGGTTGTTGGATAAGACCGAGGGCTCACACGTGGCGTTCACCTCTCACAGAGGAACAGCCACTGCGGGACCGTATTTTTAGGATGGAGGTTAGAATAACACCCACACCCCACAACCCCACCCCGCTCACCAATTGCTACTGAAACCAATGTTTATTTTACGCATTAACCGGTTGATTAAGGGTTAATGCAAATTGACGGATGATGTTTAGGAGAAAAATGTAAAAATGGCACATGGCTACCAGGGATGGATCAGGGAAGTGATGTCTCCTTTAGGGAGCCAATGCCAAAATGTACTGTAAGATGTTCTCCCCAAGAGAGGGTTGTGGATCAGCGAGGTGGTTCCAGCGCCTGGCGTGGGGGGGGGTGCAGCCCCCGGCAGCTCCTTCCCCAGAAGCAGCAGCAGCAGCAGCAGCGGCTGCGGGTGCGGGTGCGGGTGCGGGTGCGGGTCCCCCCTCTCGCAGGCAGCTACTGCAGGGTCCCCAGCCCCGTGGCTTCGGGGCAGCCCCTCGCGGCCCGGCAGCAGCTGCGGGTGCAGCTCTTGGTTGGCAAAACGGGGCGAGGGGATCCAGCCCCGACCCCCACAGCCGTGGGAAGGACCCGGTGCTCCAGGGCTCAGAATCCCGGCACGCTCACCACTACGGCTCAGGCTCGATCCCCGGGGCACGCAGGCACAGTCCTGGCACCGGGCTCTGTACCAGGACAAGCAAGAGGGTGTCCCACTGTCACCGTTTGACTCAGGTTCGACAACAATGCTCTCGATCCCCTCCCCCCCCACCCAGGTAGGGAAGGAGAGAGAGAAAAAGAGAGAGACTTGGCTGGATTGAA
>NW_009954114.1:823368-843919 GCF_000747805.2 Chaetura pelagica | reverse complement strand
AAGAAGGAAGGAAGTTGTCTTCTGTGATCTCTGACCTTCCTTTGAGCTTACGTAGATATATGGAATGGAATCTCTCTGGCCAGTTTTGCTGTCTGTCTAACTCAGCCTCCTAAGGGGGGGTCACAGATCTCCCCATAGTGTCTGAGCTGGCAGAGTGCAGGTGCAGCCTTGAAGCCTCAGTAGTTAGAAAAACATTCCACTGTCTTATCAGCCTAGCAGAACACACTGTTGCTAGTTAAAAGAAAGCTTACTGAAGGAAAAAAAAAAATTAGTAAAAAGAAAAATTGGCTTCATCCTGGCTCAAACCAGGACACCCACAAAAGAAGCGTCCAAGCAGGCCGCCCTTTTCACCTGCTGAGCTCTCCGCCTTTATACCCCAGTGACCCCCCTGGCAGTCAGTGTCACTGTCCCGAGCCAATCGGCATCCATGAGCCCCAAGTTAGGGCGGTAACTAGCAGGGGCAATGCATAACTTGTTGCCCATCCTTCCTGCCCGGTACCACATCTGTTGTTTTGCTTTCGTTTGTCCTTGAGCAGTAGGCCTGGTTGTGGTCCATTAGCTGGGTATAATCAGCAGAAGGGCTTTGCTGGCTTAAAAGGCATTTTGTTTAGACGGATTTGGGGAAGAAGAAGAACCATTTCTCACATCAAATTGTTTTATTGAATTTCTTCCTTTGAAACTGTGTATATTTATGGCATATTTCCTCTAATTGTTTAGCTGATTCATTGGCAAAAAACCCAAACAAGCAAGCAAGCAAACAAACAATACAGAACAAACAAACAAAAAACCCAAACAAACAAAAAAACCCCAAACATCTTATCTTCTAAGCTGTACGTCAAATGGTATGTACGCAGCTGCACTGTATAAATGAACCAGGAAAAAGAAAGGACATTGTCCTAAGATGCACAGACCTGTTCACAAAGTAAATATTTAGTATACTTTGACATTTTTATCACTTATCTGTATAGGACAAGAAGTTTTTTCCCCAAGCTACCAGCAGAGAAGATGGGTTCCATTATTTACAACACTAACCTGAGAGCATTAGGTCCATTGGCCTTTGGGAAGCTCATGGATTGAGTTCAACTCTGTGCAAAATATGCTGGAGATGTGGACAACATTTAGACAGCTCTGGATGGTCTTAGAATATTCTCATTGAGAATTATATGCAGAAAGAGGCAGACATCAGGACCACTGATACCATCTGAATTTAAGCACCTAGGGTAGGGACTTAGGTGTGAAAGACTCCCTCTGTATTCAGTGGGGATAAGCAACGTGGTGAGTATGGAAGTTGCAATACATACATCGTGCTCATTTAGGACAAGTTATACAGACCCTTATGCATTTGTGCAAAAGACATTGACTTCACAATATCATTGCAGTCCTTGCACTACAACTATCTGTGAACGTGGTTAAAAGTTAGTAATGTGAACCCTAATCAATGAAAAGGAACTGTGTAGGGTCTTCAGGGCCTGTAGTCCTTCAGGGTCTGTAGTCCTTTTTCTCTCCCATTTGTTCCATAAGCAGTGAAGCCTTCTCTCCTGGAGAGAAGTACAGTCAGATCTCACAGTGCACCCCGAGTAATGCAACCATATTTCCAAATAAGTGAAAAATAGAGAAGAGGATCTAAAAGAAGTAGGTGGTAGGAGGAGTGCATTGTTGTCCATTGCTCTCTCCTGAAAAGGAACCGATGAGTCATGTCCAGACCAAAATCACTGTATCCAAGCAAATGCCTCCATGTTCCACTCCTGTGGGGCACAACAAATCTCTCTTGTCCCAAAATGCCCAGGTCCCAGGCTACCTAGCCCAAAGCTTTTCACACTTTCCAAACCCAATCCAGAGCCCCATTTCACCCCGCTTCATTTGTCCCAGTATCTCCATTGCCAACCTCAATACATCCCCTGTCTAGTCCTCAGTAACATAGCCCCTACACCCCCACCAGGAATATAATACCTCTCCATTCCCCTGGTCCCACCACTCTGACCTGAATTCCCTCCTACACAGAACCCTCACAGCAATCTCCACTCCCTGCAGCTCCAGCCTGGCTCACATCTGCAGCTCTGTGGACCCAGGCCAAGTGCAGCAGCTGCCAGTACTTCAGATCTAGCAGCACGTGCACATCTCTTGCCCACGCTCACTACTGCCCTGCCATTGCAGCTGCCAAGCCTGTCCCTTGCAAAGCTTCTGCTGGAAATTCCCAAGCCCCAGACACAGGCTGCACTTATTTGAAAAGCTGCTTAGATGGTGCCCCAAGGAGAGAAAAGGAAGACGTATCAGGGAAACACAGGCAGCTGATAGCTCTGCTCCTGCAGGGAGGCAGCTCTGTTTAGTAGCTACTAAGGACTCTTGTTTTAATAATAGAACACAGCCCTGAGATTTAATTAGCACTTATAGCAACATATGTCAGATAGCAGTAGCTTTCAGTAGGCACTCGAGAGCATTGTCAGGACAGCAGATGTGGCACCACAGCGATACTCTGCTCCTGCTTGCTGTGAGGTAAGCTCCACGTAACCTTATTTTTGATCTTGCTTTTTACTCATTTTGCTGAGGAAAATGAAAAAAATAGCTGGGCCAACTCTTTATCTATTCAAAGCATACTGTCTTTCAATTTGTTACCTCTACCTGCTTTAGTTGACAACTTCCAGCTTTCCACCCCAGTCTTGACTGGTAAATGATGGCATGTGGTAGTACAGAAGCTAATCAATTACAGGTCCTGAATAGAAGTTTTATGGCTGTTTGTGTCAAACTGTTTTCTGCCATAGAGAAGAATATGACATCACTTTCTTTTTTTTTCCTCCATTTGTTCAGAGGTAGGAGTATTTTTTTCTATCTTAAAAAAACAACTACATTAAAATATATAATCTGTAAGAGTCTAGATTTGTTTTAATCACCAATAACATGGTGGATGCTGTTAATGTGAAGTTTTTCTAGGTCATACCATTGACAAGATAACACTGGGTAAACAGAAAATCAGGTGTGGCATTAGGTAGCTTTGTTATGAATAAGACACAGGAAATGTGTCTCATGTAGTCAGGGGATATCTGTTTCCCAAGGTGCATTTCTAACCTGTATCTTCACTGTTAGGCATTCATTTATGAATCCTTCTTAGTAGCTGCTGCATGTGCCCTGTGAGTGCCCTGCCAAACACTGAGGACTCAGTCTGTGAAGGACAAGAACAGAAGAGTGAAAAGATTTTTATGTGGCTCAGTTACATTTGACTTTTATGTTTGTGAGTGACTCTCACAGAAGGAAAATCCATCCTCCCTTTGGAGGAATGTGACTGAGTGTATTACAGAGTCCTGCCTTTAAAAGGGATATGTTGATTGCCATGCCTTTTTTATGTATTTCTTTTACGCAGAAAACTGCAAAACATGTTCAACTTCCATTACACACATGGATCCATAATTCCAATTCAGGTCCTACAACTAATTTAATTTTCTTATTTAGCTTGTGCAAACCCTGGAAGTAGGCTGGGAATTTCTATTACAAAGAGTTTTTCAGAAAAATCTATCTTTTGAAATGTTTTAGAAAGTCAACCTTTTTGTTTCATATCAACCAGTTGTTCTGCTCAGAAGAAAGTTTCCTTTTTTCTATATTCATTTAATTCTCAGAGTTGTAAATAGAAAGGATCATTGTGTGTGCTTCACTTGCAAGATATTGTTCCTTTTGGAGAACACACATAAAAGGGGAACTTTTCCCTCCCATTTTAATTTAATTGAAAAGCAAGAAGTATCAGAGGCTTTGAGCTGATCCAGTGAGAAAATGCCAGATCAAGGATATGTTAAGACAGCTGTGAGCAACAAGGTTACAGCCTTCCCCAGTGGTCAACAGAAGTGCAGGCAACAAGTTAAAATGCAGTCTTCTGATTGTCACAAAACAGATATGAGGGAAAACTTCTTTACTGTGAGGGTGATAGAGCACTGGAATAGGCTGTCCAGGGAGGTAGTGGAATCTTCCAGAGATATTAAAAACCTGCCTGGATGCAGTCCTGAGTACTGTGCTCCTGGCAATCCTGCTTTAGCAGGGAGGTTGGACTTGATGATCTCTGGAGGTCCTTTCCAACTCAAATGATTCTCTGATTTTGTCATTCAGAAGAAATTTATCTGAGATTTCCAGAGTAATCCCAAACTATGCTGACTCATTCTTATCTATTTACATCTTGTCTGCAAACTCTTGCAGACACTTTGAAGTGCTGTGTTCAGCAGCTATGCTCTGTAAATTAGTTTACAAGCATTTTAATTTTTATTCATCACTGATATACCTGGTAATCCATGCTCTTTCAGCTAATCTACACTTATCCATCATAATTTACCTCAGCCCTGTTCTTCACATATTTTACCCCTGCTATACACCGGTATTGCATTCAGGTTGTCCTACACCAGCCATCTGGATTCCTTGCAGTGCTACACATGAGCCAGTTTCCAGCTCCTTGTCTAAAGAACTATGTAAAATAGACCTCAGCTAAAAAACCCTCTAGAATATCCATGCTTAATATATGTAATCTCTACTTTGCAGTTGATGTCATCAATAGTAAGTACAAAAGGCATCCTGCTTCTCAGGTGGCTGTGGGTCACAGAACACATCCCAGGTTTTAAACATCAAATTAGAAAGGTATCACGTAATCCTAAAGACCTCTTCTTTGGGACAGATTCCCAAAAGCAGTAGATTGCTTTCCTTAGTGGAGATGACAGTACAAATGTTACAAGTCAGAAGAAATTTGTACTTTCTATGAGCTCTTTAAACGACAGTGTCTAAGTGCTCTCAAGGCTTTATTTCCAAGGATGCAAATTAATTTATCCTGGGGAACTGTTTTCAGCACCTTTAAAGGCAGCTGCAAACCTACAGGACTGTGTGACAGCAGTGTCCTGGGCAGAGATGCCAGCATCCCATATTTTCTGAGCACTTAGCTTATTTAGAAGTCTCCCCCGTGTCCCCAGGTCCTCTCAGTTTAATCAGTTTATCAAAGACATCCATGCAGCTTGAAGCCAATCTCTTTTCCCAGTCAACCTCAGCAGCAAACATACGGTTTCAGTTTGCTGCAGAGCCTCTGGGGTATCCACAGTGCACTTTGCATGGCTGTCATTCCAGCTCCTGTTCTGTCAACAGCACCTTCACGTGGGGACTGCTATTTATGGAGCTTCCTGAATTTTTTATAAGGACACACACCTCTGATTTGGCAGCAGAGTCACACCCTGAAAATTAACAGTATCACACCTGTCATTACCAACTTACACAGGTACTTTTCTTTGAAACTACTATCCTTAGACATCTGCCTGCAGCCTATTTGTATGTTCTAAAAAAGTAATGCATTTCAACATCTATGATTTTGAAGTGGAAACTTTTCTCCCCTTCAAATTCTGTTTGTTTTTCCCCCAATCTGAAAGCTGTGTTCAGAGGGGGCAAAAAAAAAGTAAAGGTCACTGCCATGCTCTTCCCCTTTTCCACCTTATCCACCCAGCTAGTCATCTCATCACAGAAGGCTGTCAGGTTGCTCAGGATTTATTTCCTCTTCATGAAGTTATGCCTACTACTCCAAATCACCTTCTTGTCCTCCATGCATTTGGAAATCTCCACAGCATCCTGAGAAGGAGAGGAAGGTTCTGATCTCTTCTATCTAGTATCCAATGATAGCACATGCGGGAATGGTTCAAAGATGTATCAAGGAAAGTTCAGACTTCACTTTAGGAGCTGTTTCTTTACTGAGAGAGTGGTCAAAGACTAGAGCATTAGAACTGTGGTTGATGCCCCAAGCCAATCAATATTTAAGAGGCATTTCAACAAAGCCCTTAACAATATGCTTTCAATTTTGGTCAGTCTTGAAGTGGTCAGAGAGTTGGACTGGATGATCGTTGCAAGTCCCTTCTAACTGCAATATTCTATTCCATTCCATTCCATTCCATTCCAAATAATTCCAGGTTTATTTGCTCCAACACCTTCCCAGGGATCTAGGTGAGGCTGGCTAACCCATAGTTTCCTGGTTAATCCTTTTTGCCTTCCATGAAGATAAAATAATTCAAGTTAGAATGGTGTATTTATTTACAGTAACTAAAGCACCAGCATGTATTCAAAGAGAAATCCTGACATAGAGCTGGTGTGGACAGGGACATCAGCAAAGTCTCAAGCCATATGCCAACTGTGTGTCAGAGTCCCATTGCTATTACTGCTCATCATAAAACACATGGTTAGAGCAAGTCAGGGCAGGGAGACCAAAGTTCAACAGAGAATTCTGCAAGGTTAATCCATGAAGCTGAAGACTGGCATGTTACCCAGCTCTGCTAATTATGAACCCTGTTAAAAAGCTTAACTAAGACTAGATGGGAATGCAAGACAAATGGAGGCCACTGGCTGTAGTAGTCTTTTAAACTGGAAAAATGAAACAAAACAAACAAAAAACCAAACCCAAACAAAACACAAACAAAAAAACACAACATAAAAAGTAACAAAAAAAACCCAGATCAATCAATGAAACACATAAAACAACAAAAGAAAACACAAACAAAAGACCAAACCAAACAAAAAAACCAAGAACAACAAACAGAAAATTCAAAGTGTAGTTCTGAAACAGCTCACAGCTGTCACTGATGCTTCCATGGGGAAATCTTACTGAACCTGTAAAAGGGATGTTAACACTGCTGTCCTCTTTCCCACTGCTTTTTCTCTCTTCTCTCTTCACTCCAGTTGTCCAGTACAAAATTTGTTCACTGAATCAATAACACACTCCTACAGTTGTGAAAATGTTCACTTATAGCCCAACCCTAGCTAATTAACAAGTTTCTGCTACCAGTACAGTGATGACAATTCACAGTTACAAAACATCCTGTTCAAGTATTTCCCTGAGGAGAAGGACTTGGGTATGTTGGTTGATGTGAAGCTCAAAATGAACCTGCAATGTGTGCTTGCAACACAAAAGCCAACCTTGTCCTGGGCTGCTGATCTAATGGGAGGTGTCCCTGTCCACGCAGGGGGGTTGGAACTAGATGATCTTTAATGTTCCTTCCAGCCCAAACAGTGATATGATTCTATGAAAAGCAGCATGGCCAACAGGTCAAGGGAGGTGATTCTGCCCCACTGCTGTGCTCTCATGAGATGCCCCCCTGCAGTAGTGTCCAATTCTAGAGCCACCAACACAAGAAGGACATGGAATTTTTGGATTAAGTCCAGAGGAGGGCCACAAGGATAATCAGAGGGCTGGAGCACCTCTCCTCTGAAGACAGGCTGAGAGAGTTGGGGTTGCTCAGCCTGGAGAAGAGAAGAAACCTTAGAGCAGCCTTCCAGTCCCTGTAGGGAACGTACAGGAAGGCTGGAGAGGGACAGTTTATAAAGGTTTGTAGTGATAAGACAAGGGACGACAGTTTGAATCTGATAGAGGGTAGATTCAGATGAGATATTAGGAAGAAATTCTTTAGTGTGAGGGTGGTGAAATACTGGGATGGTTTACTCAGGGAAGCTGTGGATGCCCCCTTCCTGGAAGTGTTCAAAGTCAGGTTGGATGGGGCTTTGATGGGCCTAGTGGGAAAAAAAGTACTTCTCTTTAATGTATAGAGAATTGTTCACATAAACACCTTAGATCAGCTTGATAAATGGAGACAGAATCTATTGCAGGATTCTGGAAGGTGCTCACCCCTTGAACTCCCAAGTCTAATCAACTCTCCTAGATCAGAAAATTATGCATGGCATATTGAGTCCTATCCAAAGAGTCAGAAATCGAAGCAGAACCAGAATTCAGATGTCCTGACTTCCAAACCTCTGCTAAAATATGCAGCACTGTTCAACACAGAGCAGATGCACTACTTGCTAAAGATCTACGTGGAGAAGATTTCTATTGATTTCAGCTACAGATCTGACTCAGTATGAGCTATTCCTCCAAATAAAAATACTTGTTAAGTACTTGAAAGGTCTAAGATGCAGCCCGGAAAATACTCCATGCTGTATGAAGATTGCTCTGCCTTTTTATTGTTAGTCTCTCGTTCTGGAGATCAATATTACAGATTTGCACTTACAAGAGTTAAGAGCTCTGTTCTTAGCAATTGAATTACTCCATGATAATCTAAACCCTTGAGCTATTATAAAAACTGGCTTAATAGTGTTGTCTAAATGACATTTGAATATGATGCAGCTGTCTAAATCATATTGCTTCTAACTATCTTTTGATTGCCAGAAAAACAATTCTAATCACACTTTTACCATTCTCATTACTATGATGAGAAGCACCTCTCTGAAAAAAAACCCAAACAAACCAAAACAAGAAAAACCCAACAAAACAAAAATCCGCAAGCAAAACACAACAAACAACACAGCAAAGCAAAGAAAGGCTTCTGAAAACACTTTTTTTTTTTTTTTTAAACAGGGTGACCATATCCTTCAAACACCTTCTTTGCATTTTTAAGCAAAGCTTTGGAATTCACTGCATTGACATTGTCCTAAAAGTCAGTTTTCCTAATCAGATCCAAATCCAGATCATTAATGAAAAAATTGTCATTAGTGCAGAAGCAATTACAGGACCATGCATTCCCAAGTGAATATAACAAAGCATGACTACTAACAATAAGAATTTGGAGAGACTTGTATCAAACTAGTTTTGACTGGGAAAAATAGGCCAAACTATAAACTGGTATACCCACCCTGCATATGCTGACCTGAGACAAGTCTTCTGGAGGTAACTGCACTTGTCCCCAGGAGATTATCAAGCACACCTTTATGACTAGAGTGAAGGCTGCACAGAAAACAAAACCCAAGCACCCATTCAGGGTGCTGTCAAAGCTCACACCCCTAAAATGGTTTGTATTCATGTTTTTAGCCTGTTCAAATGAAGTCACACATTGCAACACACCCAGACAGGCTGTCTGCCAGCACCCTGCAGTAAGTCCTTGAGGCAGCTATGTGGACAGGATGCTAATGGCAGGTGCAACGTACCATCTGCACAGCCATCTGGAGACCACCCTTCCTCAGGGTACAGACATAACACCAAGGCGTCATTCTTCTTCCACCAGCATGAGAGAGAATGTCAGACAACTCTATCAAAGTCACTGTCCACCTCCCCTCCATGAAGGTTTCACGGGTGAAAACAGAATCAGGGCCCTGATCTAAGCTAAAGAGAAGGTTGCTCAGTCCTTGGCTGAGTTTTGAGTTTTCCCTGCTAGAGACTGTGGTATAGCAGCAAGGGAAGAAAACCTAGCTAACTAAAAGAGTGTATCAAGCCTTCTAATAAATATTTAGTATAACTAGGCAAGGTTCCTAAAAATTATGCCTCCAGTGCAAAGCTGCTGTACAGAATAGCAACCTATTTCAACAGATCCTTTTCCTGTGAAGGAGATTTTCAGAATATAATCTTTCAACAGATCTAATATAGCCCCAGATTTCTTCCTTTCTATTCTGGTCTACCTTTGATGCAGCATTAATTAATATACAATGGCAGGATGCAGGGATCTCAAAAACAAGGCTTTCACAGGTGGTAACTCTGATGCTGCAATAAGATTAGCAAAATTTTAGGAACATGACTTTATTTCCTGTATATCATATAGCCCAACCTCAGGTTAATTTCTTGTGTCTTCAGATCCTTTTTAAATTTCTCGGTGATATCAGAAAAATGTCTAATGAAAAATTCTTGCCTACAAAAATGCAAAAGTTCTGATCCCATTTTTTCCATGTCAAATTAACTTCCAATGAAGTTATCTTATGGAGGTGATGCTGACTCTGTGGCACAAACACTGGTACCAGTGCAGTGCTCCTAGCCATGTCAGTAGAATCTATTTTACCTAAAATATTCATCAGGCCTATTAATAAATATTTTAATATAACCAGGAAAATACACCTCCAATGCAAAGTATATCTAGGTAAACACTTTATGTTTCCATTATTCTGGTGCTATTAGCTGTGTCAGTAGTATCCAGCAGATGCATCCCATGGGACATCTGTATATCATGAAAGACTGAGGAGCACTTTGGAAAGGTAAGGTTTCAGCTCCCCACCCTGCTTGTGTGCTGAGATTTTGTCTCACTAGGGGGCTTAAACACCCAAACCTTGGTGAGACTAAAATACACTAGAAAAGAAATGTGATGGGCATGTATATTTCTAAAAGCCAGGCTTTAAGTTAAAACACGTACTTCCATTTCCCCTATGTTCAACCAAGAGAGACTGGCATTTTTATATGAATACTCATTCCACCTGTCAAGAGTTGTCCGTCACAGGATCACTTGTATTCAGGAGAGATTCAGTCGTTGCACCCACTACTGACTTTAGAGGAACTGAAGATAACCAGTTAGGGTAGGAGTTTAACTTCTGAAAGCATCAAGCTCGGAGAGATTATTCACCATTTATTATTCAAATTAATCTTTTTTTCTACTGAATTGAGTAATGACTTTCAGATTTGTTCCTTTTTTAAGTATAAAGAAATAGCACCTAACTAATATATATATATATAAGACAGTAAACGTACAGTTGATGCAATCTTCACTGTCCAGGTTGATATTCAAAACCATCTGTAGTTTTTCTTCACTACTTAGTTGTACCAAGTTGTTTTCCAAATCTCTTTAGGATCACCACAGTTCATCCAGAATTATTTCTCCACACAGGACCAGTGGTACAATTTTAAAGAACATTGAGTATTCATCTAATAGCCTAGAATATCCTTATCTCTGTTACTAAGCTGTTTCATTATCTCCCAAAAGATTTTAAAACCTGAAAGTACAGAAGATAATTCTCCACTTAAAAGTGCTTTATTGATTATAAAGAACTTAGTACATGACAGCCATAAAACCCTTCTAACATGTACTGAACTATATTGACAAATGTGAATGCTGAGGATATTATTGTCAGTATAACTACAACTGCATTAAGGGGTTTTGTTGCCTTGGCCAAAGGTTGCACCTCATCACATGCCTGTTTCTAATAACTGTACAAGTAGGAGGCTATAATGCAAGCATATACATAAACAGGTAAAATACAGATGTTTTCCTAAAAGACCAAATGTTAGGATAGAAAGTATCCTCCGTTCCCATGAATAAAGAGTTTTGGTCAATTCATCCTATGCATCTCTGGTTTAGAAAAGCATATATGTATGTACTTAACTTTAAGCATGTGGTAAAATCCCACTGAAAACAGTATAAGTTTATTATGTACTTAAACACATTATTGGAGGAAGACTGGATTACTCACATACTTAAGGGCTTTGTTGTATCAGAACTTTTGGCCACCGCAGAATTCCCAATTTCATTTATTGCATATCTGGATCCAACGTTAAATTTGTTGCATTTAACATTCACACAGGTTAGCACAACATGTCAAAACTCCATCTGCATCCAGCAGGTAGGCTACACTGATTTTGTGTCAAAGGGCACTCCTTGTATTTCTTCCAGAAGTTTTATCATAATAGCTAGTGATAATGATGCCAGGAAATTAAAACCTATAAATTTCCTGTCTGTTTAGATGTAAACCACCCACCCCACTAATTAGTTTATCCATATGCAAATGTTACAGTTAGGGAGTATGACTCTGGAAAGTTAATAGCTTAATCAGTGTATCAGAAGACTAATGTAATCTCTTGCCAGTTTTCTGGAAAATGCATTTCAGGGATATTAATGTTATTACCAGACTGATAAATAAACTTTATGCTCTAGGCTCCTATGAAAGTTTAAGAGAGGGGAAGTAGAGGAGTAGGAAACTGATTATATTTGTTTTATACACAGGGGGAATCAGGAACTATGCCATGGCTTCCCTTGAAATAAATTGTATTTGCTCTTTTTCCCACTTCTGGCATTTCCAGGTGCCTGTCTGTTTTTAACATCTTCTTCAGCCTCAATAAATTTGTTGAAACAAGGTTCTGTCATACATTCAGTGAGTCACAGCTGAAAAATAAAAGTAATCCCTCAGCAGAATAAATGCTCTTGAGTTGGAGACCAGGAAAAATGTATTGGTTTTTAAAATTGATGGTGATACAGTTTAATAATTTTTTTCCAAGCTTGTTTTTTTTTGAATCTGTCAGGGAATTTTCACTGGTATTTTGTAACCGAAACAACTCTCTCCTAAGGCTATAAAAATAGTACTTTGGAAAAGAGAGGTACTTTCATAATGATGATTAAAAGAATCCATGAGCTCAGGGGAATCATTAACTTAGATCAAGATCTCAGGCAACTTTTTCACCTGAGGAGGTGTCAACTACTTGTGCTGATCTCCTGAACCACCTTGCCACCAGGACAGACAGAGGTCAGATAGGAATGACATTATCTTCTTACGGGGGCAAACACAGGGCTCAGGCATGAGCATCTATTGCACACACTTCTTTCTCCAGCCCTCCCCTCATTCATGTTAAACTCTTGCAATCCTTCAAAATACCTAGCTCAACCTCTCTTCAAAGGCACTTCCAGTCTCTTACTCTCAGGCATTTACTGAGTACTTGAGATGATGGCATGTGAACCACACAGATAGTCATGGACTTTGTACAGCTTTGAAAACCTGCAGTAGAATTTTTGGACTGAGGAGAGTCAATAACAAAACAGGTTTGAGAATTTGTCTAAGGACAATTTTGAGGAATTCCTGTTCAGCAAACAGGTCATGTTAAGTCAGGCCTTGGCACATAGCACAGTCCCTCTGAAGGCCCAGGGCTGCATTATTATTTGGTCAACACTGATTAACTTCCACAGGAGTGTTGTTTAAGCAGTGTCTGTCAGGTCAGGCCTTAGACCTGGTTTTAATTAGTACTACCTTGCCACGGATGGTTTGTTGATTGGTATTTCAGACTTGAGCCTCCAGGAAGCTGATACATGAGTACCCCTTTTTTTAATCTCTGTTTCTACTGCCTCTTGCCATCATTTGCAGATTTTTTTTTTAGCATATGTTCTACAGGTGACAGTAAATTGTTCTCCTTCAGAATCTCTCTTTCTTCTGTTTTATACACTTTAAGCACTAAGTTATCTTAGTTGTTTCATTCTTCAGTGCCTCCCATATATTGAGCTGTTACAGTTCCTTCTAGAGTTTCTCCCTGTGTTGCAACATTGCACCAGTCTACTTTCCAGTCACTTTTTTTTAATTTATCCAATGAAAGTACCTCTAACAAGTTTTGAATATGACAAGATTTGAAAGAGTAATTAGTTTTAAAACTTGCATCATAACAATATTTCTTTTATAAGAATATAATAAAACCTAGTAAGAAACTCCCAGTTACTGTAGACACCCTCGTGTCATTCTCTTGAGTGTGTAGTTATATTTGCATAATATACCATTCCCAGCAGGAGCACCCTATGTAACTATATCTCTATAATCAGGCCAGCTCTTAAACATCATCTTCAGTGGATCATATTCACATATTTACTCTTTGCACATTCTGAAAAGCTTTTGTCAGAAGCCTTTGCTCAAATACAGCCAGATTTACTCTCTTGGTATTGCTGACCTAGGTCAGTGTCAAAGCCAAGAAGTGATTTGAATTCTAATCTCCTTGGAAGACATTAATCTCATATAACTTTAAGGATGAGATTCAATGTCAGGTACAGATAGTTGGCTTCAGGTGTCTACAGCACTGGAATCTTCATGTAAGCTCCAACTACTGTCAATATAGACACCCACACTTGATCAGATAAATGAATCAATTTCTGGACTCTATTGATTGTATTAACCAGAGATGCAAAACAACTGCCTAAATTTATATTCTTAGTACTATTTAACCCTCCTTAGAGGTTTACAAACATCTGTACATTCCTGGCAGCTATGACATGAGATCTATGGGAGGTCATTGTGGAGTAAAACATCAAGGTCAGCTGATGCCCTTAGTGTGTTTCAACTGATATATGCCAATGTGCAGACAGCTGTACCAAGACTTCCATTGACCATATCCACTGGAGATTTTAGATAAGTGTATACCCCTATGTGGGGGACATTTAAATTCAGCTTTCTTGATCTGATGCTGAATTCCAGCTAGGCTAGGCTTTTGTCTACAGCTCAGAATGAGATACCCAGAACTGGTGACTTGCATGGCTCAGATTGATAGGAATACATGGATAGGAATACTGAGACTGAGATCATGTTACCACTGCTAGGGGTTTCCATTAAGCAGTCAACTCTAGTTTGTTGCAAAATCTCAGAAAATATATCCTGCCTTTTTCCAGATCCTGTTATCCTGGCTTTGGTGTTGCATTGTTAGGTGATATTTTGATCAGAACAGAGCACAAGCAAAATGACAGAAAGTTTAAGACTTCTCACTAGCTAAAGCAAAAATTAACTTTCCAGCCTCAATAATAAATACCAGATATTTACTATCTATCTCTTCCCGTTCCCCTCTCCATCAGCTCCACTGTTGGGATGGTCCTCCAACAGTCAGGAAAGTAGGGCTAGGGAATCAAAGAATCATAGACTCACAGAATCACAGAATCCTAGGGGTTGGAAGGGACCTCGAAAAATCATCTAGTCCAACCCCCCCTGCCAGAGCAGGGTCACCTAGAGTACATCACATAGGAACACATCCAGGTGGGTTTTGAATGTCTCCACTGAAGGAGACTCCACAACCTCTCTTGGCAGCCTGTCCCAGGGCTCTGTCACTCTCACAGTAAAAAAAATTTTTTGGATATTCACCTTGAACCTCCTATGCTCCAATTTGCACCCATTACCCCTTGTCCTATCACTGGTCATCACTGAGAAAAGCCTAACTCCATCTCCCTGACACTCACCCCTTACATATTTGTAAACATTGATGAGGTCACCCCTCAGTCTCCTGTTCTCCAAGCTAAAGAGACCCAGCTCCCTCAACTTTTCCTCATAAGGGAGATGTTCCACTCCCTTACTCATCTTTGTAGCTCTGTGCTGGACTCTTTCAAGCAGTTCCCTGTCCTTGTTGAAGTGAGGGGCCCAGAACTGGACACAATACTCCAGATGCAGCCTCACCAATGCAGAATAGAGGGGGAGGAGAACCCCTCTTGACCTACTAACCACACCCTTTCTAATGCACCCCAGGATGCCATTGGCCTTCTTGGCCACAAGGGCACTTTGCTGGCTCATGGTCATCCTCCTGTCTACCAGGACCCCCAGGTCTCTTTCACCTACACCGCTCTCCAGCAGGTCAGCCCCCAAACCTGTACTGGTACATGGTGTTTCTCTTCCCTAAATGCAAAACTCTACACTTGCCTTTGTTGAACTTCATCAGATTTCTCCCCGTCCAACTCTCCAGCCTGTCTAAGTCAAGGGAAGGCAGTGATGTACTGTGTACACGGGTGGCAGGACTATATGGCCACCAATACTGCAGCTAGGAGGCTCAGTTAGTCCTTCAGTCTTCAGAGATAATGGCAAGTGGAGGTGCCACTGATTTGACTGCTACATATTATCTTCCTCCCTAAGAAAATGCTTACAATATCTACGTGTAAAATCTGGAAGAGCAACTAGCACTGGACTGTGCACATGTACCACTACTCACTCTGCCACATCTTATTTGTGAACCTCCTCAAAGACCTCTAAAAATGCCAATTTTATCTCTCTTTAAATCTTAAAGTTTTTTTATCAATTACTACTTACAAAAAATACTGGCATGGAGGAGAGGGCTGGAATTTTTCATATATTAAGATACCAAATTTTTGCTGAAATCTGAATAAATGATGCCTCTGCTTTACATTCATATCTTTAGTTAGAAATGGTCTCAAAGAATTTGAGTTACTCTGAAGCAGTTGCCCATTTTTTTAACTCAAGATTATTCTTTATCACATTAAACATTTCTGAAATGCTGCTTAATCCCTACCCCTTATCAAAATTCCCAGCATCTTTTCTACAGCAAAATCACAGGCCTGGGAGCTCTTCAGTGTCTGGAATTAATCTTGCAGATATCTGATGTCTGGAGTCTGTCTGAAGCATGGACACAGAAATATATTCCCTGATGCAGAATCTGACCCCTTTGGTTGTCTGCTCTGCATCCTTGTTCTGCAGCACATTGCTTTGAAAATATCAGGTGCACTACAGATCCTGTAAACAGGCTTGAGCTTCAATTTAAGGAAAAGGGAAAAACCTTAACAATAGCAAGTCTGAGCATTATGTACTTTGTCCTGGGAAGTGTTTTAACACATTATGTCAATTTAATATTGAGCATGAACCACTAAGGAACTGTGAAAATCCCAAGTCTATTTACATAGAGACCAAATACTATAATTTTGGCCTGTCCAGAATCAGGAATAGGATTCACATGGGACTGCAGTGTACTAAAATTCAATGAGCTGTTTTCCCAGGATGTTACCTGATAAATAGAAAGGTGGCATTCTGAGAACTTGTTACATTCGCAATATTTTTTTTCATTATTACTTGCATTGCATGTTTACTTAAGAGGCCCAGGGAGTCATTTATTATCCATAGTAGGAATACATCAGCATCAGGGATTCAGAGCAATCCATTCTGCCATTTAGGGAGATACTCTGTTTTAGTTTAAGATTTTTTTTTCTCTTCTTTATTAAGAAAAAAGATTGATATAAGCATTCATCTCAGGATTGCCTTGACTTTAGCCTACTGTGGCTTTGGAAATACCTACCTTAGATTATTTTAGCATATGTTTTATTTACAAGATAGCAATGCAAAGAAAGAACTGTGAACAAGCACTCTTTGAACTGTAAAAATACAGACAAAAAGACGCTCACTGCTCCAAAGAGTTTTTACTTGCAGTATAAAAGAACAGGTGGAAAGAAGCTGACCACGAACACTGATGATTGAGTAGGTTTTCTTGGTTACCTGCCAAAATTTTGATTAAACAACATTAATTTTTTTTCAAGTAAAAGGCTTAAGTTATTATATCTTTACTACCTCCATTTTGCTTTAACATGTTCTCATCCTTTTAAACTGCAATCAATATGCATTTTTATTATGTTTGCATTCTGATATTTTAGGCTTCCAAAGAATGTATTTCTTTCTCCTGGTCTTTTTTATAACTTTCAGTAACAGACCACTTACCGTGGTTTGTTTTATTTCTGTGTTTATTAGCAAAACAATCTTTATGAATAACCGTTTTTCTCTGAAAGGTCTGTCTCTCCTTCACTACTTCACCACATTTCATTGTACTCAGTAAATGTGAAACGCTCTCCATGCATAATACTCTTATCGAAGTTAATGTTTTTTCACAGTACTACACATTTTAATGATTTATTTATTTTTTTTTTCCCTATGGCTATTTCATGGTCTAGTTGTTCTTTCTTGTTATTGAGTAGCCTGGTGCACAGCCTTGTTTATTTTCTGAACAAGTTCCCACCTTTTAACAGCCATTGTCTATTCAGTCCCGAGACTGAACAGTTAAACTGTGCATTATTGTATTGCACCTGATAAGGGTAACAAGAACTTGAGTCAAACATTTCTAAAAACCAACAAATAAACAACCCTCTGAAGTAGTTCTAAAAAACTTCATTGCAGAGAAAAATTGTTGTGTTTTTTTTTCTCTTAGGATTGAGGAATAACCTTATGTGAATAAATTTTCCCGTATTTTTTTCCTGTGGTTGAAAAAGGCAAATACAGAGAGCAGAAGAAAAAAACACCTAAGAACACAAATCCCTTGATTAGGAACTTAGCATTCCAGAGTAATATCAAGCCTTACACAATAATATTCTAGTGGGAAAAAATAAATAAATTTGAAGTTCATTTTTCGCTCTTCTTAGTGTGGTATCTGAGGAGACTATGACATGCACGTGGGGCCCAGAGGAGACCAATGCCAAGGGGCATGTAGCATCCTCTTAACAGCAGAGACCCAATCTCTCTGCCCTATAGGACTATCATAACACTGTGTGGACCTGAACCAGTCCATGACCACTGACATGCAGGGCAGGGTTTAGTCCTCATGCCTTTCCCATTTAACTATATAGACATAACCATGGCGCCTCCTGCTCTTTTCTCTCAGCAGAGGAAACTCAATTCAATGAATGGCAAAGCACCCAACACAGGTTGATTTTAATGATCCCTCCTGGTGCCTTCATAATAATCTCTTCATCAATCAAGCTAAAAAAAATACATTCTGTAAGTAGAAAGACTGAAGGGGATAACTAATAATTAAGCAATATGAACTACTTCCTACCCCTGTGGAAGTCTAAACTCTGACACAATCTGGTAACAGAACTGGGTAACAGCAAGTTCTTTTCACTCCAAAATATTACAATTAATAGAAATGAAATTTGCATATTTACTCTCTTTTCTAGCAATATATCTTAGGAATCAAATAACAGCAGTCCCTTAATCACAATTTTATCGATATGCAAATTATACACAACCTTTCAATGAGAGATCCAGAATAAAACTAATGGAACAGTTCCTGTTATGTCCTTCTAAGCATTCAAAGTTACTAAACATTTTCTGTCTTACTGTGTTTTCTGCCTCTCTTGCTATATAAGCTGTCCATAAACCTGTAAGATCACGCTCTCCTAGAGTGCATGCCTGCTGTTACTATATAAATTATCCAAAGCTTCGGGTATTTGCATTTGCAAATTGTAGCCATGATGGAATTTTCTGTTGATGGACATATTCCTTTTTTTTCACAGAAGTCTTGATGTGTATCTGTTGTTTTATCTATTGCCTCCAGTCTACCATAAGTCTCCAGCCATAGTCATTAGATTCAATTAGTGACATTCTGCCCTGTGAGAATCTGTCAATATAAAATAGGCACTGTAATGGTCAGAAAATTGTCAAAATAAACATTTTTTAAAATAACATCAGATGACTGAAACCACAGTAAACTAAGATCCATCAGTACCATGTATTTTACAGAACATTTTGCAAAATTCAGTACTTTAAATAAATACATGTAATTTAAATAAATAAAACCTAATAAAAAAATCAAGGAATGTGGCAGATCCCAATAGTTCATTTAAACCATTCTTCTGCTTTCATACTGGACTGTTTTGTTTAGTGGATCTCAACTTTTACTTCATTTTGAAAACAGACTGTTAATATTTTTTGCTAGTGTTTCTTTTTAGCTTGCATTTCAGGATGATTTCAGAATTTTCATCCTTCCTCTTTAAACTTTTCAATATTTCCATTCTTCTCGTTTCACCTGATCCCATTCCTTATTGCAGCTATCTCTTTCTCTAGAGTTTTCAACCTTCAGTCAATTTTAAAAAATGAAGTTTTCTCGTTATTAATTACTTTTGGTCAAAATTCCATTAAGAAGATAAATTCTATAAGAGTATTTCTGCCTGTTTCCTGTTTTCTTGCTGACTGTTTCTTTAATTTATTAGATAATCTTGAATTTTAGTCTGGTCCTGACATATTTACAGTTCCTATAATTTAGATGTCATATATAGATTTAATAACTTTCATATCAATCTGATTATGTAACTTCTGTAATTAAAAAAATATATTGAAGGGAAATATTCTTACAGTTGGGCAGGAAAAATGTGATAACTTTACCTGGTTGTGGGCCACTCTACACTGTACTCCAACCATATTTCCATTTTTTATATGTTACCCTTGTTTGCTTACAATAATGCAATGTAAGGCAATGGCAAAAGCCTTTGTGAAAACAAGGTATATGATTGTTGCTTCTTTGTCTATATTATCTGTTATCATTCTTAAGAACATTAGATGGATTTGACAAAATTTGGCAAATTGAACTTTGGTGATACTCTCCTTGTTATCTTCCAACTGCTTGCAAGTCACTTCTGACTATTTCAGATTTTTTTTCTAGGATTTGAAGTTGACTGGTCTATAAATTTAAACATGTTTTTTTTTCCTCCATTTTTACATTAAGATTGCCCCTTTCAAGTGCAGTAGTACCTTATATGAGCTCCACAGCTTCTCAAAGACAGCTACAAATATTTCTGAGATAGCTTCAGCCCATTCTGAGATCAGTATCAGAAGGCCCAGACAAACTGAAAACAGATTAAATATGATCTGTTTCAGTTCTAAGTTGAAGTGTTAACCGTTCTTGCTAATAATGAGTTTTTCACTTGCCATAAGTAACCTTTATAAACAACAGTGACAAAAATAACCCTTTGCCTTGTCAGTTCCCCTTACACCATTACACAGGTAATCTTTTGCACTGAGTAAGCGTCTATCATTTTCCTTTTGGCCTTCCATTGCTACTAAATCAGTCAAGGAATGATTTCTTGTTACCTCCAGTTATTCTTACTAGACACAGTTCATTCTCTATTTTCCATTCTAATTTTGCTCCTTCCTGCCCTTGATGCTCTATATGTGTGCTTAAGAATCTGCACGTGCTTATCCTTTATCCAAACACAATGTTTAGAGTGAATAAAGACTTGATAATTTAGCCAAAGGTCTTTAATGTTGTTCTAACCTTTCTCTTCACTGAAACACTGCATGATTTCTTGTGAACCTGCATCTTCTCCTGGATTCTTGTTGTTTTGTTTGGGTTTTTTTTCTTTCATTTTTATGAAATCTCCCTTATAATTTCTGTATATTTATCAAAATCTCTAGGGTTTAGAAGTTATTAATGGCACATAGACAGAAAGACAGAGAAAGAGAGAACTTTAGGAAATCAGACTGGAAGTATCCCCAAGGGATTCTGCAGCTCGTCCTAAAGCCCATTTGAGGGTAAGAATGCAGTCCTACCCCACCTACCCAACTGAGTCAAGTCTCTACAGCCACAGGAATTCCTGCT
>NW_009954114.1:778572-823358 GCF_000747805.2 Chaetura pelagica | reverse complement strand
CTGGAACTGTGGCTCCCCAAAGCACTTGGCACCAACAAATGAAAACAGCTACAGCCTGCTGAAAACAGCATGTTCGGTTTTGCATTCAGTGTGTAAACTGTAAGCCGTTTTCAACCATATTTTGTTACCCTTTGAAATGTTTCCTCAATAGTAGGTTGCACCATCTGTTGCACTGTTTGCCTGCATGTTTTGCTTGTTATACTGCTCTCCCAGCAGCACACAAAAGAGGAAAACCAGCGGTGATGCCTTTCCGGAAGATCTCTCTGTCCTTCGCCTCCTTCCTCCCACCCCAGTGTTGCACTGCACACAACAGATGCTCCTCTAGTCCTACCTCATGCTTACTTATCTTAGGATCTTAGCCAAAATCTACTATGAAACCTCAGAAGCTTTAAAATCTGGCCATTTCTTCCCTTGTAAAGCTTATAGATATGTTTTCTGTGCTAAGGACAAAAACACCATACATGTCAAAGCAAAATGATAAGATGAAACACATCAAGGTTCATCAGGAAGGAAGACCTTTACTAATCCAGAGCACCCATTTAAACATGGGAGAATGTCCAGTTTTGGTCATTTGTCAATAAATTTCCCTTTCTCAATAAACATACAGACAGAATTACACTTATACCACACTGGTATGTTCTCTGTCTCCTGGCTAAATTCTGACGTATTGTTATGAGAGGAGAAATATTCTGTCTTGGTACCAGTAATGAAGCAGATCTTTTCCTTCCTTTCCGTCAGTTGTCCTTCACCCTTAGTATTTAAGCATCAGAAAAAACTTATATCAACTTTTCTTCTTTCCTTCTTTTCTGGAGTGTTTAGTAAACCTGAGCAAAAAACATACAATTATTTTACATTAAATATTTTCTGAAACAGGTTGAGAAAGCCAAGCATTATACTACTAAATTCCAAATAATTCACTTCACTTCGTGAACTGGATGAATGATGGGAGGAAAGAGAAACCCAACAAATAAATAAGACATTCAAATGTGACTGCAGAATGCAGAAAAATAAGCATTTGTTCTTGTGCCAGCTTGTTCCCAAAAGTCATACCCATTGCATATGGGTATAAGGGAGAGATAGCCATATATATGAACTAGTCACTTTAGGCTTTCTTAGTAATAAACAAAGAAAAGCAGTTATTTTTAGAGATAAATTAGTCTCTTTAGGAGTAGATACATGAAGCAACTCAGAGGAATCATAATCTAACATGCCTATCACTCTCCACTGGTTGTAAATGGGAGCTGGGATGGCTTGTCTCTGATACAGAGACTTAACATGTGGACACCAAACTGAAGTGAAATTAATTCCACCCACAAACCTGGCTGCACACAGAGGCAGGTGCAGGATCCATAACAGAGCCGTGTCTTACAGTGTGGTAGCACATACCACACCAGCTGGTACTAATGTTTCCTGAGCTTCTGTGGTAAATCTGTCCCAATATTGCTGTGTGCAATATGATAAACCAGGTACCAAGAGAAGATATGACCTCCTGGAGTTTATTTCATCCTCTCCAAGCTTTTCCAGGTGGTTAAGCCCAGACCAAATATTTATAGAACTATATATTTCTCTTCTCCATGGGAGGGAAACAGTAAAAATGCAGATCCTAATTTGTTTTTGCAGAGGCCTGGAAATAACGAGAAACTGGTCATTAAAATTAAACCTCTTTCTTTTTCTTTTTTCTTTTTTTTTTTTTTTCTTTTTTTCTAGTCTTTGCAGATGCAAATAAACTTTTTAAGGACAAATCTGAAACTGTAAGTTTCTTTCTCATAAAGAGGTTACTGTGTTTTCTCCCAGAAATACTTCTTGGATTATTACCCACAGAATTCTGTAACTCCCTGGAGCCTCCATCACTGACCAGGGCCCCAGATAGTAGCTAGTGTCTGCATGATTATGGACAAAAAGAAAAAAAAAAAAAAGGCCCCTCTTTCCAGAATGTTAGGGTTCTTATACAAAAGACAAAAAAAAAAAAAAAAGGCAACTTCTCTTCAGAACATGAGGTTACCTGAGATCCATAATCTGGAATAATAAGTTAATAAAATTACGTTAGGAGATAATCCTGGGCACAGTAACTCATCTTACTTACAAAGCTAATACTTTCTTGAGCATGTTTTTGTTCCATGTTAACTGACTTCATGAAAAATTATTTCAGGATAAGGTTCAGGTAGATAAATGTATGTGGCCTCCTTCTTTTGGAGAAGAAAAGCATATGTGGTACAAATATGTGATGTCCCGTGTGAGTATCAAAAAGCAGTCCTACGTGTATTTTATTTACTAGGAATTGCACAGCCTTAGGTCACTTCTTCTTCAAGTCATTTGCTAAGTTAAATACAGATTATTTTTTTTAGGCTTTCAAGAAGTGAAAAGCCACACACAAGGATCCCCAGCTTTTCAAACTCAAGAGGACATGAACTACAAACATCCTGAAGACTGTTTTGCAGACCTTTCTGTTGCCTGCCATTTCCTCAGTGATGCTGCTTTCCTCAAGATACATCAAAACAGACCTCCAAAATTAAGATATTGGTCAAGAAATCCTTTGGGGAATTAACTTTTTTATGAGTCAGAAAGTTGCAAAAAATGGAAAGAAGTTATTTAATAACCTGTGAGGTAGTTTATTTTTTTCTTTCACATTTTTTCAGCACAATCTGCCACTAGTCTTGATACAGATCTAAAAAGCCTGCTCCTAACAACATATGACAAAGGGCTATATTGTGACTATATTCCCTAGAAGTCCCAATTTACTCATCTTCACTGTCATATCATCTAAGCGAATGAGTGATTCAGTTCAGTGCCACCCACTACTGCCAGACACTTCCAAAAAAATTCAGTGAAAAGTAGTTATCACAATATGCAAATTAGATAGAAAAAAAGTCCAGTTTTCTTATAATATCTAGAGTATGTAGTACTTTTTCTAGGTCTCTAACTGGAAGTTTGGGAGTTCAGGAAAATGGATTATTTTTTAAACCATCTGTAATCCTTAGGTGGGGGAAAAGGCTTAAATATGAGCTAAGTATTGGTAGAACCTAATATTTATGCATTCAGTCCTTCTATCCAAACTACTGAAGTGACAGAAAGTTTTATAGATTCTTTTAAAGTAATAGTGAATTACTGAAGAGGCATCATCAGCAGAGCTATCATCAGAAATTACTAAATTCCAGCTTATTCCAATGCTATAGTAACAAAAACAACAAAAATATATAGAATGTTACAAATCAGGATGTGGACAAGAAAGGACACCGTGTTCCTTTTTTCAGTTATGCAGGGTGTCATTAGAGGACTGTTCCAACCAAGTTCCTTTTATGTCCACAGAGGTGGTTCTGGTCAAGGATGTCTGCTTAGCTGAAGGATACTGTCATTGGTGCTGGGGCTGAGAGAGAGAAGATTGAGTGATGGATTAATCTCAACTTCAGAGGTCTACAGTGATAAGTCCATCTAGACTAATTACCTTCACTACCCTTACAGACAGTGGAAAGGAAGACACACTTGAAGATACCAGCAAAAATTTGGGTCTGATTTACCAGCACATCATGTTACTTGAACCACATCAGACTTATCAACACAACCTTCACAAAAGGACAATGATTTGGCCATCAAGAAGCTGAAAAATACAGTGTCCTATCAGGTTTTATGTAGTCATCAGGGAACATCACAGTTTAAGACATCATATGAAAGAGGAGAATGAGGTGTCATGAAGTTCAGGGGAAGCCTTTCCAATGCTTTTACTGACACCTCAGGAAACCGAGACACAGCGTGGAGAATTTGAGCAATTAAAAACAATCAGTGTGTTGATGAATGCAGATCTTATTTTATCAGGAGATTTCTAGAGAAAAAAATACTTTAAAAATGTGAAGAACTATTATGTGAGTTCTTCAGATTTTAAATAATGAGCTTGAAAAAGCCACAGAGCTCAACAAGCTTTGGCAGGTGTCATGTCTGATTTCTGTTTAGATTTCACACTGTGCTTTAACTGTCACATAATGAAATAGTGTATCTGTTAAAATCTCAATGATTTTGTTTACCATTCCAACAAGTGGGAGTTCAGTGCTACTTCCCACCCTGTAGGACAGCATTTGCATACAACCTTTTATGGAATTTCATTTATTTTGATTTATGAGAGTTCTGAAGTCATTGCACTCATGTTGAAAGAGACAAGAAAACAGAAGCCACCATAAACAGTCTAAACCTATGCTAAAGAAGAGGCAACATTAAATCCATCCAAGCAGTTTTATTTCAATTTGAATAACCTTTTCCAAGGAAACCCATACAACCCTCCCTGTCCCAAAGATCTCAGGATAAGTAAAACCAACAAACATGAGGAGATGGGAACTGCAGTAGCCTCCATTTTATCTCCTGCCTTTATGTTTTTTCCCAATTACAACTGAGCACATAGAAAATTGCATGCAATTTAACAAAGGATTGAAACTTTAATGTTGCACTACAATCGTCAGGGAGCAGCAGGACCAAGCTGCTCCCAAAGACATGGGGGCCAGAAGTCAGGTGTGATAACCATGGGGGGAAGGTGCTCAGCTAGCCCAAAGGGTTCCAGGGCCCAGATGGGCCAAAGGGAGAAGGATTCAGGCTCAAGTAAGACCAAATGGATGCTGAAAGACATGCAGCCTGGGGACAAGGGCAATGGGGGCTGAGGGTGAGGCCCAGTGAGGGTAACCAGCATCAGACACAGCTCTGAGGTGGCCAGGCAAGGCCATGGGGGTGGGAATGCTGGCCCAGTGGTGAATCTCGGTCAGTGATTCCCATGGCTGGGCTGAGAAGGGCTGTGGGGAGATGGAGTCCATTGTTTTCTGGAATCACTGGGGCAGGGATGGACAGCCCCAAGGGGCTGGAATAGGGTCATGGGCTGCGGGCATGGTGGGGGAGACCCAGGGCATGGGTAGGAACATTAAAGCCTAACAGGATCTTTAGGGCCCCGACAATAACAAAGTACCATAATGCTGCTTTTGTTTATGAATAAGCAGGAAAGTGTGTCTGATATAGATTCCATGCGTGTGAAAAATTGCTAAAGAAATAATTTTTCTGGTAGATGTCTGAGTAGCTAAGACATTATTCCTCTTCAGTACTGATTATATGTTATCCAGGACACTGGATATTCCAAACCTGCAGAGATTTACAGGGTGTTTTCTAACTGGAGGGAGAAGAGGAATGTTCATTTAGCACGGTGCCACTTCTAAAATTAATCTTTGACTGTTAAACGTACTTAGCCAAATTCTAAGGTTTAATATAAAAAAGATTATCCTTTTAAACTCTGAATCTTAAGCTGACAAAATCAGAAAATTCAAAGTCTGGATTGGCACTGTCTTCTTAAAATAATTCTGGAGAATTACCAGTAATACCTCTTCTTTGCAAGGTTGCTTCACTTTCTGTCACCTTGTTGATACCACAGGTGCCATGCAAGCACCTAATGTACAGACATACAGGGGAGAGCCGGTAGCAAACACATGGATTTGGAGTGTAGGACACAAGGTTATTGCTGTCCCTCAGTGCACTTACACACCAGCTGCAGCAGTGGGTGATGGTCACAGGATCCATCCTGTAAAATCCGGGCAAACAGAATACTGCTGTGGCCTCACACCAATATGTTCTACCAGAACAAATCTTGGTGCAGGAAGTCATCCTGTTTGCATCTATGGTGAAGAGGATAGTGTTGTTCAGGCTTGTAGCATTAATATCACAATATTAAGGAGCACCAAGTGGTATCTCTGAGTAGTTTCTTCATAGGCAGTGAAAATGATGCTTTACCAATAACTCTCTTTTTTTCGTAAAATACAGAGGAAGTCTGTTTGACTGGTTTTAAAGCTATAGATGTTGAAGATTCTTGCCTTCCGGTGATAATTGCGGTGGGCCTTTGATTCATTGTTTTTCTGGAATGTGCTGCTGAACACAATCTGCCCAACACCTGAACACAATGATGTGCCTCAAACTCATCCCTAACTGATGCATGGAATACAAGCATTTGTGTTCACGCTAACCTCCTTATGTGGGAACCTCCCCCAGCACATATCAACAGTTTGAAGGTTCACAGAGGTGTGGTATAGGAGATTCTCCTTTGAAATAAATGGAATGACAAATTAACTCAGTCTGAAGAACCCCTTGCCGTGCTGAAGATTGCTGAAGCCCCACCTCTTCAAGAACTGCAGACTGCTCCTTGTCCTTCACTTGATGTGATGATAATTATATACCTGTCACCTTACCTACTTCTTTTAACACATTTTCTTGCACGTTCTCTTGCACGTTTTCTGCAACAACCTACCACTTAGTTCTCTTCCACTTTTTAAATAGTGCTGACTGGTAGTTCTTAATTAAGACTTGACAGTTGAAATTTGCATTCCAAAAGCCAGCTGAAGGTGCTGGAATTGGATTGCCTATTATTTTATGAAGCAGAGCATTCTACTTGCACACAACCCTATCCAGTGAACATGTCCTTACCAGGACCTTCCTAGTTTTTAGAGATGTTGTGCACAAGCATTTGAGGCTACTTCTCTCAGAGCATCATAAATTGGCATTTTATGCTATAATGCTTATTTAATGGAGTATAAACAAGCATGCTGAGCAATTTTTGTAGCTCTGAAAGGAACATTGTTCTTGTCTGATTGGTTATTCATTTGTACATATCAGTTCACAAAATTGCTGTGAGTAGATGGATAAACTGCTAAGGATATTTTTCTCAGTTTCAAGATTTAGGGGAGAAGTGACCCAGGGAAAGACCCAAAGAATAGATCTCTACAACTTTTAAAGAGCTACAGTATACTCCTCAGTTTTCTGTAAGAGACTCTAAGTTCTTAGCTTGACATGCATTTAGCTAGACAAATTTTCTCTTCATATTCATTGACTTCAGTAAAGTTTGTGCTTGACAGCGGTATAAGTCAAGTCATTTCTGATTAGATTCTAGAAGTTAAAGCTTTAAATCCGCTCCAATTAATGCTTCTCTTGAAGAAAAGAGGCACATGTTGTGCTTAAAGCTAAGCCTCTGTTTTTTTAAGGTTTTCCCATAAAATTCTACTGATAATTAATCACTGCAGGTATCTACAGAACCAAGCACCTTATGTTGCCTTTATGAGCAGTAATAACACTAAATTGCAATTACAATAGAACAGCAAAGATGGAACTTACAAAGTCACCTTTTCTGACTGTAGCATGAATCACAAAGTTAAAGGAGCACATTTCTGATCAAATTCCTGGGCTGACAGACGTTCTGAGAAAGTGTAAATAAGAAGTTAATGCAATGTATTTATGAAATTTCATATTTTCACATTGCTTCCTATGGATTCACTTCCTTGTTTTTATGCAGTAATCCATTTTCTGTCTAATCACAGCAAGAAGATTTCACTGTAGCCTGTGGAGAACCCCACACCAGAGCAGGTGGATGTGTCATGAAAGAATTTTCAGCCTATGGAGAACCCACACTTGAGCAGGCTCTGGGAAGGACCTGTGGACAGTAGAGAGAATTCCATGCAGAAGCATGTTTTCTGGCAGGACCTGCGACCTCACAGGTGACCCACTCTGAATCAGTCTTTTTCTGAAAGACTGTACCCTGCAGAAAGGACTCATTCTGGATCAGTTAAGGAAGGACTGCTAATTGGTGAGCAATCTCCCTGTCTCTATCTTGCCTCATGAGTTTTTAATCTTATTTTTACCCCTGGTCCAGATGAGGAGGGGGAGAAGAGAGTAGCTTGGTGAGTACCTGACCAGGGTCAACCCATCACATAGTGTCTATTTTACCTGTTTATGAATTCTCCTCTTTTGCAAAGAGACTGTATAGACCAGGTAAGACCTTCTAGAAAGAAGGAGGTTATTTCTTCCATTTGAAGAACTTGAACACATCTGAGAAAAGTTAATTTTCCTACTGCAAGGTATGGCAGGGAGGAACAGAGGGAGATGCATGCAGCAAGGAGTGGTGAACCACCCATGAGAAAGAAATAGAGAAGTGTCTGAGCAGAGAGAGAAGCAGACATATCCTGACCTCCATGGTAACAAATGAAAAACTTCCTGGAGACCAGAGGAGACTGTGAAATATTTGCTGCAACTCATAAACTCACTGAAGGGCTTAAATCCCAGCTTGGAAGCAAGTACCACATGGTAAATAGTTTGTTTCTACTCCCTTATAAACTTATTCTTCTGACTTAAGAACTTTGAGTTTTGTCTACGTGAAAGTTTAAGTAAATATTCCATAATTTAAGTGCTTTTTTATGTTTAAAAGCCCTTTGGTCTTCACTGAAAAGGTCATTATAAAGGAAAAACAGTCCAGATTAAGCCATCCTACAGACTTGGCTGATTCGGGTGCCATTACAAACCCATTACCTCATGCTGACTTAGCAGTCAGACTAGATGACTAAGTGGTAATAATGTGTCCAGCTTTAGTCATAACTCATCCAAAGAGAAGCCCTGGAAACCTGACAGTCAGATTTAAGTCTCAGATGACCCCTTTTCTGGCTGGATAGAATGGTCTATCAAGTGCACAAGGAATAAGAAGGAATAGAAACTCTTCTTTCCAAGTAGATGTATAAGTAAACTGTGAAATGGAAGACAGGGATATAAAACCAAATGTTTAATATGCAGGCAGCACAGACGGTGCAGAAGGCTGCAGTGAGCCAAGATGAATTAGCCTCCCCTGGCTTGTGAAAGAAAAAGCAATGCCACCTTTCAAACAAATCCTTCTGTGCAACAGCACCAGCTCTTACAGTGTGAATGCTGCCAAAATCTTTCCTTTGGAGAAGCCCAGGGTCCTTCAGGCCTTCAGCAGCAGCACTCATCAGATTAGCTGATTCACTCTATGCACAGGTAAAAGCAGAATTACTGGCAGCCGTAGGGTAAGCACACTAAGATTGTCATATGCTTTCTGAGAGGTAATGATGAGAACTCACACCATTCAGCAAAATAAAATAGGGCTAAATGTCACATAGGTAAAGTGTCTGGTTTGGATTTAGAGAAGACCAGGCCAGGTCTTATGTGGTCTTCTGCCATAAGCTTTTGACAGTCAGACACCCATTTCCTCCATCTGAACAGGTAAGACTTGACTTGACTAGCTACAACATCCCAGCTGGATCATCTTTGTAGTTCTTTGGAGTCAAGATCCAACACATTTAAAGTAGAGATTATGACATAAGAATGTCTTCCATAAGGTATCTTGGATGGAGAAAGCAAGGGTCTTTAGAACAGTAAGTCCTAACACAAATATTTCTCAACAGTCTTTCCTACGCTTTACCTGAGACTCGTCTAGGTTAATTTCTGTTTGAATTCATGCATGAGACTTACTTGTTTGTCCATAACCTCTGCTATCCTCCACTCTTTCCCTTATTGCTTAATACATCATTGCCCATCTTGGTCACTGAATCAAGGTGTTGTAAAGAACAAAATGAGAACCCCATCTGAAGGGAAGAGCATCAAGATCCCTCTTTGCAAATAACCTGAGCTGTCAGCTGAAACTGAGCTGTCAGTTGAAATTGTTGCCTTAGAATTAAGGAGATAAAAATTAGAAATGGAGAAGTTTCTGTTTATTTTAAAATAATTCATATCTGCCTTTCTGGATGGAAAGTGAAGTTCCTAGACTCCTGGGGTTCACTCAACCATTCAGAGGCACTCAGCACCTCACAGATAGGACTGAAGTGATCTCTGCTGGAGTCTTACCAATAACTTATGATGCAAGCACAACCTCTGAAAAACTACATTGCAGTTGAAAGCTGATAGAATGTGACTAAATAATATTTTTGTGGATGACTGAAATGGTGATTCCACTCTTATGATCTTATAGGGCCTTAAAACCCTAGAAAATAATCAGCAAAGAAAAAAAGGAGCTGTGTGGGTTATAAAAAAAGTAAAAAAAAAATGTGATGAGATTAGTAAAACCAGAGAGGCTTAAATGGCTTTGCCTGGAGAGGAGAAGACTAAGTGAAAGGAGGATATTCACATTATGAAGGTCATAGGGACTAAACATTTTCTCCTCTTAGCTATGTTACCCAGCACGCAGACAGCAGGACTGAATATTAAATAACAGAAAGGCACATGTAGAGGAAACAGAGAGAATACTATATGCAGCCACTAGCTCCTTCTGTAATTTATTGCCACAGGTGACCATTAAGTCAAGCACTACGTACAGCTTTTTTAAGATGGTTGGTAAGTTTATGCTTAAAAATTATATACATTGCTGTGCAAACTGTTGCAATAAGACAGGCAACAAAAGCTCATATTTCAACATGTAAACAATTCACCCATGTTGGCCATTAAAGTGTGTCCAACTATCTGTTGTGTATTATTCCATAATACCTCAAATATTTTACTGGAGAATCTTAGTTCATAGAGCCAGGTGTTCACCTTTGTCAGAAACATGATACACCACCTAGAAGGACCAATGGTTTAACATGGCATTACAGTTTTTGGGAACCAGTGCATGATCTCAGTGGATGTAAGAAAAAGTACATAGTAGTAAGGCTTAAAGCTGACTTCTATAAAACCTAGAGTATAGTACAGAAAAACAGAAACAAGTACAAGTGGGTGTGACTTCACTGAAGTCTATTGCCAGATGCTGAGGAACCTATTATATTTAAAATATCTTCATGGGCTTTTATTCGCAGTGTATTCTCTACCTGTTGAATACGCATAATGGTGGGATACTTTACTTTGCAAATGTGGCAATCAATGTCTTCACATTTTGTAGAGGATTAGAAGCAGGAGCTGGAGGAACAAGCATCACTGTCAGATTTCCCAACAAGTCAGTCAGACATAGCAGGCACTCTCTATTGGCATTGCTCAGCCTTTTGATTCACCCTCCAGAGGCAATATTAAAAATGTTGGTAGGATTCTCAGCAGGTGACATATTGCTACGTAATCCCACATTGTAATTAAAGCTCATCATTTATCTGGGAGAGGTGAAAGCAAAAATTTCAAATAACAGAGAAAAAAAACAACTACGCAAAACCCATCTTCTGAACTTTAAAAAAACTGGAAAACTCTTTTCATTAACAGGAAAAGGCCTTTCCCATCAGAAAAGTTTCTTTTGGTAGTTTTAGCCTAAGTTTTAACACAGTTAAAATAAGAGAGATAATTAATGGAAGAGCTGTGCTTCTCAAAGCTAGCTGATGAAAAATATTGTAGTCTTTCATAGAAAATATACTATAGATACTGGTCTAAGATTGAAGTACAAATGCTGGGATGCCTTGAAGGAGATTAACTGGAAAACCAGATATTTGAGTTACACAGGAAAGAAACTGATTTAATGAAAAATATGTTAAAACTTACTTAAAAGCAAAAAACCATTCAGTTAGTTTATCAAATGTTTATTCTAAGGGAACCACTGGTATACTTCTTTCAGATATCCTTTTCTTTTTTTTTACCTTTTTCTCCTTTCTCTTGAATTTTATTTGATTCTCTGGAAGGCAAGTAAGAGTTCAACATTTGTTTTTGTTTCATTTTTGTTTTTCAATTTGAAATTAAAATTATTTGTTGTTGTTACAATTAAAAAAATTTAAAACTCTTAAATTTAAATGATTTTTGCAAAGCTCTTTTTTTTTGGTACACGAGAAATATTTTTATGAGGATTTGCATGTCAGATCCCCACAACACTTTTTAGAAACAAACCACCTTTCTCAGAAGCCTGAGCATCTACAAAGTAAGGATAATTCTAATCCTTACTTGCTTGGAACAAGACAGGATAATCATACACGCTAAATAACAATGCTGGAACAGCCAGATCAGAATCAGAAAGAGACATGGGTTAGAATGTTGATGAGGTCAAATTACCGTTGTATTGATCTCACTGGAGTTGTTCTGAAGTAAAACAACATAATGAATGAGGATTCACTCTTTCTTAGAGTGAACCTGTTACGAGTAATGACAGGGATATCTTGGAGTCTTGCAGTCTAGTCTCACCATCTTGCAGTTTAAACAAATAACAGTTACAACTGCTTTGATAAAGAGTCTTGAGAGAATGAAGTAATGAGCCAGGAGTTAAACCAGTTCACCCAGGGAAAACCACAGGCTCCTGTCCACTACTACAGACCTAGGGAAGGAAAAATTTCTCTCATGGAGGACTCCTCCTCTGTTTTCTTATAGACTGAAACAAGAGAAACCACTGAAAGATGAGATCTCCTTAAGTGCATTAGCTGTGGATAGTGACCTTTAGATAATTCCAAATACACAGACCTTGCTTTCCTGCAGGATGGTCACAACCACACCTCATTTAAACCTTTATATTCTCTGGCAGGAATTCCCAGGCAGGCATGGTAAAGGCCAAATGCCAAGGAGACTCTCAAACTCATTACCAGTTTGCACATTGACTTTATGAGTTCCCCAAAGCTTTCTCATTGCCCATAGGCAAGTCAAAACTTCAAAACTGAAATCAATTGAAGAAAGCAAAGTGTAGGACCCAGATCTATAGCCATAAGTTTCACTGTCAGCTTTCAAAATGCTTCTAAAGAGAGTCAGAATTATCAGCACCATTTTGAATGTTGAGAAACCAAAGTATGAGGACATGATTTGCTCAAAGCCAACTCATGGAGCCTTCTCAAGAGTCCTGAATCCTAGCCCAGTTTACTGAAATTAATTCAGAAGGTCTCAGAAGTCAAGAAAAACATCCAGATCTAGATTCCCAATCTGTGAGTTGATTAAAAGTTTAAATTAAAATAAAGCAAACAAAAAACCCAACAAAACAAAACCAAACCACACACACACAAAAACAAAACAAAACAAAACAAAACAAAAAACAAAATACACAAAAACAAACAAACAAACAAAAAAGCCACAACAACAACAGAAAAAGAGGCGGTAGCACTGAAGGAAATTTCCTAACAGACCAAGTACCTAATTTGTTTGCGACAATAGGTCAAGATGTTTCCTCAGCCTCTGAATTAAGGTATTAGGCTTGTCTCAGTGTACAGGAGCCATCGGCTACCAGCAGCATTTGACAGCAAATCAGCCAAGCTCCACTGATTTATAGCATAAGCAAGTTTATCCACTCCTCATGGTGGTCTCCAATCACCTCCAGGCATGCCTGCAAAATGGGCAGGCTGACAAACACAGCCAGCCATGGAGAGGCCCTGGAAGGAGAAGAGGGACCTGAGTCTGAAAATTCAGATTTGATTCACTCTGCCAGCTCATCATCTGCAATGACAAGCATAAGTCTAAATCATTCAGAAAAAAACCAAAAAGGATTAATGAATATGGATACTAGGTTAGTACAGGCTTTACTAGTTCGGACCTTCTTCTCCACCATGGAGGAAATTATAGGGTGTTTTTTCTGCCTCCCATCATTGCTTAGGTACCCAGCTGGTGATTATTGTCTTCCCTTCCAAAGCAGAAATAGACACCTGAGCAATTCATAAACAGGCTGCTGCCTGGAAGAGCTGAGCCTTTCTCATGGTAAGCTCAAGCTAATAAATCCTCTTGGCTGGTGGGACTTACTTATCAGACATAGCACCTTAAAATGATCCAGTGTTCCCTTTGCCCAGTTTTGCTGTGAATTTAGTGCTGTGCTATGAGGACTCTCTGGACAGGTGTCTGTGCCCTCAAGGCTCACTGAGTGTGGCACTGGGGTCTGGACACTAGGCTAAACACGAGTCAGGAGCATGCCCTGCTAGCTGTGAAAGGTAGTGGCACAGTGGGCTGCAGTGTATAAGGGTGGCCAATAGCCTGAGGGAAGTGGTGATTCTTCTACTCAGCACTTGTTAGGCTGCATTCACAATAATCCAACCAGTTTTCAGCTCTCCAGTAACAGAAAGATGTTTTCAAACTACAGGGAGTTCAGCAGAGGCTACTGAGATCACTGAATCACAGAATAGTAGGGATTGCTAGGCACCTCTGGAGATCATCTACTCCAACTCCCCTGCTAAAGGCTCATCTCAAACAGGTTGCACCGGACTGCATCCAAGCAGGTTTTGAATATCTTCAGAGAGGAAGACTCGACAACCCCTCTGGGTGGCCTGTTCCATGAGATGGTGGTGCCAGAGCATTTGTCCTGTGAGAACAGGCTGGGGGTGCTGGGCTTGGTCAGCCTGGAGCTGACCCTCCAATGATAGGAGAAAACCTACCTTTAGGAGAGGTCGCCCAGAGACATTCTATCCTTGCAGGTTTTCAGGACCTAGCTGGACAAGGACCTGAACAACCCACTCTTCATATAATCTTGACCTAGAGACTAAAGTCTCTTCCAATCTGAATCACTTATATGGTTCTATCAAAAGCAGTAAAAAATATTGGCCAAAGGAGTGAGTCTTTATGTGTATGATGACTGGGCTCAGTGGTCAGTTCTGCCACAATTTTTTGGTGTAAACACAGACAACTTATCTAACCAAAGATCCCGAATGGCATTTAAGCATCTAACTCTGCTTCCCTCCTTCCCTTCATATACAGGTGCCTCTATATAGGTGCCTCTATAAGAATTAGAAAACTGTGCACACTTGTGGAACTATTTGTCCCTTTCTGTAGAGCTAAGTTGAAAAGATAAACTCCTCCACAAGATTGTTGTGATGATAAATTGATTTATACTTTTATTACTGTGATAGAGAAAGTCAAAGGATCTTGATAATAACAGTAATGTTCAATTAAGTGTTGCTATGCTGCAGGGCTACTGATAGATAATAAATCATACAGCCTATAATTAAAATGTAAAGGAAAGCCAAAAATCAAAATATGACTACATCACAGGTCATAGATCACCAAGAAATTCAAAACACCCTCTAGATTTTACATATTTTCAATCAACCACACCCACATCCAACCCTCTGTTTCAAGATACAGAAAAATTAGCAGCTTGTTGTTGCTCAATATCAGGAAGGCCTGATAAAACTGACTCTAGAGGAAAATAAAACAATCCTTGAATTACAGTTAATATAGGCCAGCCAGCCTCTGAAAGTCATGATGAGCCATCAGCCTTGTGTTTGATAGGAAGAGAAAAATAGGTGATAAAGAGATGAAATTGACACCAGAAAGGCAAAGTATGCTCAGCATTTTGCATTTCAGGTTGCATCCAAATTCCTAGTAGCCACCACAGCAATTGCTGTATTTAATTCTGAACTTTGCTCCATGCACTTAGCTAGCCTGGCTTAACTGTGTGTGCCTCCCATTTCACCACCAACAGCTAAGCCCTGGCATTTTGAGACAGAGCAGGCAGAAGAGAGTATTTAAGACATTATCTTCTCTGCAGCCCCTTAAAATGCTTAAATCCCTGCTGATCTTCCCTGCATCTAGTGTGATTTCAAAGCGAGTAGACAAACTGTGCACTTTCTCCTTGCCAAGTGAACTTGATGTCTGAGTTATCTGTACCTAACACACTGGATTCTCCCTGAATTTTTATAGACCTTAAAGAGGATCAATTTTTTTACTCAAGAAATATGCTTCAGACAAGAAAATTCTGAGCATGAGTCACAAAATTGATGTCCTAAATTTATGTTTATTCATGTATTTGTTTATAATAAAGCCTACAATTGCAGTCCCTGCAGTAAAATGACTGATTAACAAGTTTGGCAAATTGAGAAGCCTTCACAGCAGTTACGGACAGCCCAGGAGTTTCTAAAAGACCAAGAGAGTCTTCCAGCATTGCCTCTCTTGTTTAAATTAAGGCAAACTTGCCCTAATTTAATATTTAAATTTCCTTGGAACAAATGAAGTTATCCAGCACTTTTATATGATTTTGTCGACTGAGTATTACTGATAATTGTTCCTGAAGTCAATTTTTCCTCTATGGTTTTATTTCTAGATTTATATGTCAGTAATACCTCTCCTACAGTGCTAGGTCCTTCCCTGACTATTCACCAGTACTACTGTGATCCCTTCCATACATGGAAAAGCATTTACTAAGTCTCAGTAGCACATTCTCATTTTATACCTTTTCTGCATGCAGTCAGATAAACCAAAGCTTGTTTTCAAATGCCTTGAATTAAAAGCTTAAACATCCTAAGCTCTTGTTAAAAGCAACCTGCAAGTGGTAGGTATTTCTGACAGTGAGACCAGATGTTTTCAAACACATCTGTGAAGAATCAGCATTTGTCTGTGAATTCTGCATGCACAACAATTTATTCCACAAAGCCATCTCAGCTGAATTTACTAGACAAGTAGCCTGTAAAACAGATGAGCTCATATATCTTCTGAGGTGTGATGTCTTTTTTGGCAGGAGGATCAGACACTTCTCTAACAGCAAGGTAAGATACTGTTGGGACTCAAGTCTGGCTATTTTTCATTCTTGTTACAGTAGTAAAAGCCTTCATAGTATTTTCTTAAGTGCCATGATAAAATAAAGGGGAAATTATTTTTACTTTGATCAATTCATGCCATCTTAATTATGTTTAATTTTCTCAAATGATTTACAGCTTGTTCTTACTTATAAACTACAACATAAATAACACAGGATATTATAGGGAAAAAATATAAAGAACAAAATATGGGAGCATGTGGCTGATATTTTGGTCAGAAAATTATCTGAGTTCTTTTGCTTTTTAGAATGGAAATCAGAAAATAAACAAGCAACCTCACCAAGAGTTTCTGCCTCTGAAAAATTTCCAAACTGGATTTTTTTACAGTCTGGCAGAAGCATTCTTCACAAGCTGTGACTCCCCTATGTCCCCCACCTATCCTACCCTCTTCAATGCAATAGATGCTCCACGTATTAGGCACGACCCTTCTGTGAGAGCGGAGCAAGAGCTATTCCAGCACTCATTTATCTCCTAAGCAGATGCCATTGTAAAATGACATTTTCTAAGGGTAATTGGGAAACTGTATATACAATATGCAACATGTTGAAAATACTAATACTGTGAATTCAAACATTTAAAAGTTAGGAGGTTGTAGAATTAGTACTGCTTTTGCAAATGTTCTTTGAACCCCTATGTGTAATTGTATCATGGTAATAGGGATTATTCAGTCATAGTTTCCTGGGATATTATTAATCTCAATTCATGATAACTACCTAAAATATAGATGTCAAGTTGAAACACCTGGTTTTAATGGACAACAAGGCGCTATCATTGATAATTCTTTCCATACCGTAACAAATGTCTAAGTATTTGTTTTCAGTAAATGGAGAATTTAGACACTTCTGAAGAGCACTGAATCTACCTAAGTTAGGGATTCCTCTCTTCTGCTTTAAAAATAGGAGATAGTCGAAACCTACACCAAGAAGACCAACAGCATCCTGCCTTCTATCAGGAATAGTATGGCCTAGGGAAGTGATCATCCCCTTGTACTCAGCACTGGTAAGTCTGCACCTTGAATCCTGTGTTCAGTTTTGGGTACCTCACTACAAGAAGGACATTGAGGTGCTTAAGCAAGTCCAGAGAAGGGCAACAAAGCTGGCAAAGGGCCTGGAGCACATCTTGTGAGGGAGTGGCTGAGAGAGCTGGGGTTGTTTAGCCTGGAGTAAAGGAGATTGAGGGCAGACATCATCGCTCTCTATAACTACCTGAAAGGAGGTTGTAATGAGGTTGGCCTGTTCTCCCCAGTAACAAGCAATAGGACAAGTAGAAATGGTCTCCAGTTTTGCCAGGGGAGATTTAGTTTGGATATTAGTAGGAACTCCTTCACTGAAAGGGGTATTAAACACTTGAACAGGTTGCCCAGGCAGCTAGTTGAATCATCATCCCCAGAGGTGTTTAAAAGGTGTGTGGTTGTGGTGCTCAGGAACATGGTTTAGCACTAGACTTGGTAGAGTTAGGTCAATGGTTTGACTCAATGATTTTAAAGGTCTTTTCCAATGAGAACAATTCTGTAATTCTCCCAACTCCTTTTCCATAATAGCCAGATGATTAAAGAGAAACAAGAGCTCCAGTAATTTCAGCTCCATTCAGCCTGATGGGACTGAACTCATTGCTCAATAGAGCAGAGTGTCTTCTAATGCCAAGGGATATCTGAGATTAAAATGTTCCTATTCATCCTGTAGAATCTGGCCAACCTGCATAACCACAGTGAACTCCGAAAAACAGCAAGTAATAAGACCTTTGGAGCCTTATAGAAGGGATATAAACTTCTGGCTTGCTTACCAGGGCAGGCACTTTCACATTTCAGCGGGCAGCTGAAGTTATAAATTTCAGAATAAGTAGAGAGAACCTATAAATATAGTTGTTTATAAGACTAACTAAAGTGAAGTAGATTGTTTTTTGAGACCTTAGGTCAGTTCAGGGTCTAACCCTTTACATGGGGAGGAGTTAGGCATACTGTAAACAACCTCTAGTCATTACTAGTTCTGCGTAGTGACTCCCTGATAGGTAACTTAGGGAATTTAATCTTTTTCTACATCTCTCTGTTCTTAAATTCTTCTTCCTGTATTTCTTATAGAGATATGACAAATGGAAATGCTTTCTGAAGTATTTTTTATATATATTTATTATAATTTCTTCCCACCATTGAAGGAGTAATGCTTCACACTTTGCTGGAATATGCAGGAAATGCTAATCCAGATGCAAATGTTTTGTATTTCAATAGAAATTTATCCCAAAGCTCCAGCACCAAACACCTGCAAACTTTAGTGACTCTGATTTCCAATTGGGATTTATATGGAAACCTTAATTCTGGCATGCAGCAGTGCTAGTGAATAGCTAGTGAAGCAATGCAGCTTCTGAAGAACCTGAGATGTCTGTACCAGCCAGCTGCTGGAGGATGGAAAATAAAGTATACTGAGACTGAACTTGACAGGCAAGTTAAGGTACTCTGCTATTTTTCTAATGACCTCTGAACATCCCAAATCCCTTTTCTGGAGTCTGTATCTCATAGTGTTCTTTGCAGCTACCATAAGATTTTTTTTTTTTTTTTTCTGGGATAAATAAAATAGAGCAGACAAAAGAAGCATTTCAAAAGCTGGAGGGTTTTGTGTGTGTTCAGAGATCAGGTCAAATCTTAGCTGTGCCTAAGAATTTTAAGATGTTAATATACTATTCTTACTGCAATCCTCTCTATTTCTCCCACTAAGCTAGAGGAAGACAGTTTTGTGTCTTCTCTCTCTATTGCATGAAAGCAAAGAATATGTTCATCTGTTCCAATATATGAATTCCACAACTTATAGATATGCAGTTATGGCAGTATTGAAAAGAGACGTCCCATTTTTCATCATTTTGCTTGTATCTTCCTTTCTGCTGTGAAGACAAAAATAAAATAAACCCTTCCTTTGGGAAGGAGAATTTTTTAAATATGTTGGTTACTACATAAACAAATCCTAATGTTTAACACACATTCCATGAAAAAAAAAAAACAAACAAAAAAAAAACCACAAAATAATTTATTCCATCACTATGTTAAATGCAAATAAGCTCACATTTTAGCCTGTCTTTCACTCAAAAGTTCTTGCCCACTGGGATAATACGGTGGCCAGGATAATTTTAGCACTTTCCTAAACATCGGCCTATGTCCAACACAGTTTCTTATCAGCCAGTCTAGCAGTACAACAGGCAGAATACCTAGTTTAAATCTCAACAGTTTTGCTTTCTAATGAGTCTGGCAATTAAGAGGTATTGTAGAAATCTGAGTTTTAGTCTTAAGTGTATTGAATTCTCAAGAAATGTCAAATATCCATTGGAAGGATGCTGTGAAGGGTGCCTGATTACTCATCAAAGGGAGTGAAAATGTCATTTACTAAAACAGGAAATAGACAATAAATCAGTATCTTGCCCTGGGACTCACTACCATTTTGGGATTTTATACCCTATAAATTGTGGATAATTTTATTCAACCAGCAAATCTGCTTGAATTATTTCTCTGTGGCCAGAGTGCACCTTCCAATGCGTTTGGGAACCTGTGCACCCAAGCATAGCCCTGGGCTGGCAATCTGGCAGGCACACAGGAGCAGGCAGGCCTGCCCTTTCGAGGACTGGAGTCAACTTTGTGGCTTGGAGCCAGGGCTTGCAGAGCTTAGATGTAGGCTGTACACTGTTTCTTCAGTGTGTCAGGGTCTTTGGGCTGTTTTTTTCTCAGCAGTAAAGAACTACCAGGCTTAACTATTTCCATTTGTCATTTAAAGTAGCAGCATGCACCTCACTGCTATAAACCTTAATTTACCTGGAAAATTCAGCAAAGGAAAATTGTATTCCAAGCATATGAAAGACTGAGAGACTAAACATATTAACAGGGATCTTTACTTTTCTGTAGCTTTGGCAAAGTAACATATAAAGAGCTGAGTCTGAAAAGGAGCTGAGGAATATTCTTAAGCAGAAAAGTTTTCCACAGCACCCAGTGTCTCTTGGCACAAACCCAATATTTTCTAATTACTGAAGGTATGTAAGAACAGTCACACTTTAATGTTAGGAATGATAGAGGCTAAAGAAACTCTAGTGGAAAGTGGGCTGGGTTTCTCCCAGACGCTGCAGAGCTTAAGTGTTCCGTTTTGTTTCCAGATTTAATTCATGAGATTGCTTTTGGTTTTCACTCTGAATCTGTGCAAAACCCAATTTCTGCTCAGCTCTGACATTCGAAAATATCCCATACAGCAAATACTCCAGGAGAATGTATTAATCTCTCTGATGGATGTATTCATCTGTTTCTCATGCATTTTTATCCTGTTTTTTTTTTTACTCTCCCTCAAACTAGTCTTAGAATTTTGATCATAGATATCATATAAGGTTTTAATGATGCTTGACAAGGTGCTGAGAATTACCATGGGGCACAACCAAAGGTACACAGTCCTTTCAGAATTAACATAGTGATCAGAAGTGCTTCAGAAGTAACTTTTTCATAACTTGTTAGGGCTTTTAAAAGTATTCCACCTGCTAAATGCTTGTTATTGAAATGAAAATAAGTGCCTTTAACAAGCTAACCCATAAAAATGCAAAGGAGGGGAAACATTGAGGTTGTGCATATTCACCAAATTTAGTTATTTTATTCACATGCCAGTCACCAGAATTTTCTCTTGAACTCCCCACTGGAAAGGTGACATTGAGAATCACTGAATGATCTTGAATTTTTTCCTATGTGGCCCAATTGCAGAACACCTGTGTTAAATCACTGTGTTCTGATTCACTGTGATCATTCATAAAACTTAAGAGCCCTCAAAATGTCTCTTTCCTCATCTGTAGTGAGGTGGTGATATGGGGCAAGTGGCTTTGGTATAAAACACTAAAGATTGCTCATTCAGAACCTCCCAAAAAGGACTGTTATTTTATTTAATTTTCATGGCATCATATGCCAAGAGCACCTGGGCTAGTCCACTTATCTCTCAAATGGAATTTATATTTGTGGCAATTTTTAACACCCTTGAATAGGGACAAGAGCTGCTACTGGCATAATTGTATGTCATAGTTCCAAGTCAGTGTGAACGTCAATAGTGCTCCCAAACCAGAACAAATCTATCTTTTTCCCAGTGCTGCTTCCTAGAGAAACTTCCTCTGGGTTTGCACTCACACTATGAAACTTCAAGTCATCATGTACCAGGGGTAATGTCTTTTTTCAGCCAGCTGATCTGAAAAGACCTGTTTCCAAACTGTGAGTGTGAACTCTGGAGAATCACTTATGCCTCACAACACACCTGTACCGCATCCATCCTAGAATGGGACTTCTATACATCTTATGATGGAAAGAACATGGCCTCACACCTCTATCTGTAGTGTAGTGTTTTTCAACCTTTCTCTCCACACACTTTATAAAACCCTCAGAATTTTCCAGTATAGCAAATTTGTGCTGACAGTACTTTCTTTAGCTACATTTTCATAACTCCCTTGGAAACTGGTCTACACTTTCTGCAAACCAGAAATTGAAAAACATAATTTCATAGTATTCCAATTTTTTTTTATTTTTTTTCTTTGTTTTTCTAGAAGTAATCTTAAGTTTCCTGCAGGAAATATTCACTGTAAAAGAGGATTCAGCTTCAAAAAGCACAATGTTCCATGCTGTTCCCAGCCATTCACAGAGATTAAAAAGTAAAATAGGATGCTGAGAGAGCTCTTTGTTGTTCACCACATGTTTCTTGGTCAAGTAAGACTATATCTGCAACAATAGATATTGCTACTCCAGAAAGCAAATCCCATATTGCAGCCCAAGTAGTAGAAAGTATCATATAATCACAGAATCACAGAATCCTAGGGGTTGGAAGGGACCTCAGAAGATCATCTAGTCCAACCCCCCTGACAGAGCAGGATCACCCAGAGCACATCACACAGGAACGTGTCATGGTGGATTCTGAATGTCACCAGCAAAGGAGACTCAACAGCCTCTCTGGGCAGCCTGTCCCAATGCTCTGTCACTCTCACAGTAAAGATTTTTTTTCTAATGTTTATGTGGAACCTCCTATGCTCCATTTTGTACCCATTGCCCATTGTCCTATCACTGGATGAAAAAAGCCTGGCTCCGTCTTTCAGACACTCACTCTTAATGTTTTTGTAAACATTGATGAGGTCACCCCTCAGTCTCCTTTTCTCCAAACTAAAGAGACCCAGCTCCCTCAGCCTTTCCTCATAAGGGAGATGTTCCACTCCCTTAATCATCTCTGTGGCTCTGCACTGGACTCTTTCAAGCAGTTCCTTGCCCTTCTGGAACTGAGGGGCCCAGAACTGGACACAATACTCCAGATGCAGCCTCACCAAGGCAGAATAGAGGGGGAGGAGACCCTCTCTTGACTGACTAACCACGCCCTTTCTAATCCACCCCAGGATGCCATTGGCCTTCTTGGCTACAAGGGCACATTACGGGCTCATGGTCATCCTCCTGTCCACTAGGACCCCCAAGTCCCTTTCTCCTACACTGCTCTCCAGCAGGTCAGCCCCCAACCTGTACTGGTCCATGGGGTTGTTCTTCCCCAGATGCAAGACTCTACACTTGCCCTTGCTGAATTTCATCAAGTGTCTCCCCACCCAAATCTTCAGCCTGTCTAGGTCTCGCTGAATGGCCCACGTCTTACCAAAGATGATGGAGAGTGGCCTAGCAATGACCTCCGCCAGCTCCCTCAGCACCCTTGGGTGCATTCCATCCAGACCCATCAATTGATGGATGTCCAGATTGCTCAACTGAACCCTAACCCAATTCTCATCTACCAAAGTTAACTCCTCCTTTATCCTGACTTCTTCTGGGGCTTTAGGGATCTCGGGTTCCTGGGGAGCAGCAGTAAAGACAGAGATAAAGAAGGCATTCAGTAACTATGCCTTCTTTATATCTTCTGTCACCAGGGCACCCACCTCATTCAGCAGTGGGCCTATATTGCCTCTAGTGTTAGTTTTATCTGCAATGTATTTGAAGAAGCCCTTTGTATTGTCCTTGACCTGACTTGCAAGATTAAGTTCCAAGGAGGCCTTAGCTTTCCTAATTGCCTCCCTACATCCTCTGTCACTCATAAGACTTGACCAATTCAAGAGAAAAGGCCATGTGTGCCATGACACTGAATTTGGTTTAAGTCCTATGTTTTAAAAATAGTTATTACTTTGCACATAGGTTTCAGTTGAAGGTTCTCAGAACCAGGAAAGGACAATATCACAACCTGACAGAGGGTATATTTACAGCATGAATTCAAGGGGTTTTTTATGCCCTGAGAAGAGCGTGGAAGTGCTTGAGAACAGAAGGCATCCTTCACCTTTTAAGTAGTCAGTGTTGAGAAGAATTTGGGTCCCTCTTCATTTCCTTCCATCAAATATTTATACACATTGATAAGGTTCCCCAGATAGTTCTATTCCTCAGACCCAGGAGGCTGTTGGAATTCTTCACCATGAAAGTACCTTGTAAGCTTACGGTCAGCTTGCTGTCCACCAGAACCTCAAGGTCCTTCTCTGCAAAGTTTTCTCCCAGACAGTCAGCCCACATTTGTCAGCAACATTTCCATCTGGTGTAATAGCCACTCCTCCCATCTACAAATCTGCTGAGGGTCTATCTCAAAATCCAGGTTATTATTAAAGATATTAAAATAGTATTGGCCACATTATTGACCCATGGGGTATAACACTAATGACTTGCCTCTGGCTGGACTTAGTGTTGTTCATCACAGCCCTTCTGTATCCATCCATTCATCCAGTATTCAGTCCATCACATGTCCTCTTACCTAAAACATATATTGTCAGCTTATTTGAGGTTGTAACAGGAAGACAGTGTAAAAACCTTACTAAAGTAAAGGAAAACAATATTCACTGTTCTCCCCTTGTCCACCAAGTTAGCCACCTCATGGTAGAAGATATTGAAGTTAGTCAAGTAGGATTTCCCCATTGTAAGTCCACAGTGACTATTCCAGGTGATTTTCCTGTCATTCATATGCCTGGAAATGGTTTCCAGAATTAGTTGCTCTGTTTCTTTCCCACAGATTGAGGAGAGAGGCTGATGGGCCTGTGGTTTACCCAGATCTTCCTTCTTGCTCTTCTCAAAGGTAGGACTGATAGTCTTCAGTAACCTCTTCCAGATGTCCTAATGTTTCAGAGGTATGAAGAGTGGCCTTGCAGTGACACCAGTCAGCTCCCTCAGCACTCATGGGTGCAAAGAGAAGGTTCCATGGTCTTCCCTATGTCCAGTTTGTTTGACTGCTTCCTTACTTAGTCCTTCTCCACTGAGAGGAAGTCTTCCTTGCTCTGGACTTTCAGTCTGGTCTTAGAGGTCTGGGATTCCTGAAAGACATTTGTATCAGTAAAGATGAAGCAAAGTCTCTTTTTACCTCAGCCTCTCCCATGCTGTCACCAGTTCACTTGCTTCCTGCAGAAGCTGTCCCACATTCTTTTTTCTCTGTCTATTGACTACCTCTATAAGCTGCTTTCTGGGCCTGGATCTTATATAGGCCTCCCCTAGGACAGGCTGAAAGGGTGCTTGACCGTCCCTGAAGACTAGTGAGTTAGAACACAGGCTGCAGGCACTCTTTGATCAAGGACAGCTGACAGATTTTATTGTAAACTGCTAGAGCTGCCATTACCTTACCTTTAGCCTTAACTGACAGCAGCAGATACCCTCCCATTTCTGTGAGAGGTTTCAGATCCCAGCCAAAGTGCACAGAACCTCAAGAAAAACTCAAAGATACAGAGCCCAGACACTGGTGCACAAACTGCAACATCTGTTAGGCACATTCTGGCTCTTTTTTAGACCTGAAAATGGGGTTTGTTTTAGAGAACCTTTAGAGGAAAGCCCAAGAATGAAATTAGTTCCAAGCAGTAATGACTATCAGTGAACCAGGAACCAGGTATGAATTATGAGTTACATTGTTTGACATTGGAGACACCTCCCATGTATTCCAGGAAGTCTACAATTGCAAATAGCAGAAACACTGTAATCTCACTGCAAGACAAACTAGTACCTGCTGCTAGGTCTTTCCCTGTGCCCCTCTAGCTATAGTCTTAATTTATTATTTTGTCTCATATCTGACACCTTGTCAGAAATACAGACATCTAGGAATGAAAATGCTGGTCCCACTGAAAGCTATGTCAAAAGGCCTGATAAATCTTGCAATTCAGCGTCAAGTCATCCCACCGCATTAAAGGAAATCCTTTCTTACTGCTCTACTTGCATTGTTATACTGCACACATCACTGTGGAATATCAAATCCCTGACCTGAGTATGGATAAATTAATTCTGAAGCTGTTTTTCAGAGCAATGAACCGAAAACAAAAGGCCCAAGAGTTTTTGGAGGCAGGCGGCAGAAAGAGATTTTCTGTCTTGTGCCCTCAGGGAAAGAAGAATTCAAAATTCCATTGTGTGCTTTGAAAATACAATATTTAGGGTAAGATAAATATTAGTTGACTTCAGCCATCAACAATTCAGTGATAATAAATCAAGTTAGTAATTAATGATAAGACTGCTCTCAATGGAAAGTGGCAGACACATTTATAGGAAAATTAAATTTTCCCCAGATAAACATGGAAAATTTGTGTAATGCATAACTATGTAAAGATACCTCTCCTTCTCCTTGGAGTATACCAAGAAGATACACAGGTATCTTAGACCACACACCTACCTTTCAGAAAGGTAAAGTGAGAAAAACAAGATATGGAGACATAGCAGTATAATCCCACAGGTTTTCTTTTCATTACATCTTCAAATAGCACAATCCTGGTCAACATTTTAATGGATGACTGCTGTGTATCCCAGGAGTTGCAGAAAACCGAATTAGTGTTACAAACACTCGTCATGGATCATCACTGAAAGACAACACCAAGTTGTTAGATTCTAGATGTTCTGTTTAAGATGAGCCATAAAACACAGCCAATGATATTTTATGCACAATAAAAATCCCATGTTCTCTTCACAACAGGAGTAGTGAAGCTAGTTCTAGTAGCTTGATTTTTTTCCAGCTGAATAATTGCATACTTCATGTTACCTTTTCCTGCACTGGAGAAGACACTGCTTGCTTAACATTGCTGTACTTTGGTTACAGACTGCTGCACTTCAAGGTTAGACTTCTTCATCTACATGTCCTGCAGTAAAATCTGTGATCCAAAAGAAGACAGAAAACTGCTGACTGAACAACAGGTGTTTCTTTTTTATATTCTACTAGAGGAAGAAGTATTGAGTTGGTCCCTCGGGAAACCATCTCCTAAATCCATGGGTCTCTGGGATCTACAACACTGAAGTCTTGAGTAATTACATTTGTAAGCTCCTTTAGAAACTGAGCTGCTGTTGGACACATTCCCATCACAGATCTCGTTGACATCTATATCAATTAGTAGTGCTGTCACAAGTAATGACGGGCATAAACCTTGAAAATTTTGAAATACTTTGTGGCAACAAGGAAATAAAAGACAAACCTTCTCCAACACAATGTCTGTTCATCTCCACCATCAAAATCCTATTGTCTCTTGACTGTATCAGGCAGGAAGGTGAGTGTCTCAAATTGAGAGGAATATCACAAATACTGTCAAGAAAACCTATTTACTTAAAGTCATCCTTTCTTCCTCCTCAAGTTGGTTAATTGTGAGAAGTGGATTTTATAAGGCTTGTTCCAGGATCTATGGCTGAAAGGAATTCTCCTGGATATGTCATTCAGTCATTAGTGCCTGTAATTCCCCCCTCATCTGAAGTTATATAAAATTAACATAAACTGTAGCCATTTGTAAAGTGTGTTCATTCAATATTTAAGCATTCAAAGTGATTATAAGGTTGGAAAGGCTTGTTCTTTAGCTTCTGGCTCTGGAAACCTGAAATACAGCTGTATGGTTTGAGAAAGAAAATCAGCTGTTATGCTATATGAATCCCAGGCACGTCTGTCTTTGAATAATGTATCAAGGGTTTCCAAACATAATCTCTTAATAATTTAACTGTCAACCCAAAATCCTTCATTGTGGATGTCTGCCAAAAAAGATATAAGGGCAAGATGGATGTTCAGTTACACCTTTGTACCCACAGATGTTAAAGCAACTTAAATGAGTGTAAACCATGGCTAGTGAGATTCCTATCACAATTCTGGACTGGTGGAAGTTTAACGCACAGGAGTCTGGCTACAGGGATTAATAAACAGCACAGATCAGTGACCAAATTATTGATCTGGGAGTTGGACAATTTGGGCTGTATTCTCTGTCCTATCACTGGCCTGTCTTACAACCTTCACCAACTCCTATACTCCTTCTTTCCCCTTCCACAGTTTCTCCATTTAGGTGGCGAAAAGAATTAGAGAACCCTCCTGTGCCTACAGGCAGACACTGCTCCCTCAGTTGATTCTGCTTTCTGTAACATAAAGTGAAAATACAGTCTTAGAGAAAGGGACCAGACAGTTGCAGTGGTCAGTGTAGTACAGTGTCCTTCTTCTCCATCTCCTGCTCTGGGTCCATGATTTTTACATTACCAGCTATGTGGTCGTTCAGCTTCAACAGAGGTGTGAAGAAGAAAGATGACCTCCTATTCCATCCCCCTACTAGGTCCACTTCATGCACAGTTACCTAACTATGAGGTTGTTGCTGAGCTGTGTGTAGCAGCAGCCTACCAACCACTGAGGAATTACAGAAGACTGAACTTCAGCTACCTATCACCACATACTTGATACTCCTACATACTTGATACTCCTACACCAAGAAGCAGTTTCAGGCTCTGCAACTCAACTATGCATTGCAGCATGTGAAACATTATATGTTTCACTTTAAAGTAAGTCTGATTTTGAAATCTAATTTTGACTGTTCTTTTGTGTATTTCCTATTGGATCATAGAGTGAAATTATCTAGCATGTTAACTTTGATGTTGCCCTTCCACTGTCCTTCATCACCATAAGTCTGTTGAAAGGGCAGGCATTAAAAAAAAATTAGGTGTATGGCACAATCCCACCAAGAGTTATAGGTGCACCATTAATAGAGCAGTGAGCTGGCTCATGATGTAAGAACAACCTGCAAGAGAGAAACTTCTTATGACAGCTTCGCTGCCAAAGCAAACAAATCTTATCACGACCCTTTAAGCATTACAGGTAACTGTGAGCACAGCTTTTGGAATCATCAGCACCAAGAATCCAGAGAAAGCAAGGAAATCAGATGACCCACATACCATCACAAAAAGGAAGAACTTATTTTCATAAAGATTTTCATTGTTCTTCTGTATGCAAACCACTGACTGGGCCAAATGCATACTTTCTTTTATTATATTTATATTATTCATATTTATATTTATATTTCTTTATAGTCTTCTCTCTCTCTGAATTTCATTTTTTAAAAAAATCAAACAAACATCTCAGGAAGGTATTCAATCCTGAAGTGAAATATTTCATTTCAGATTCAAAGGTTTTGCTCTTTTTGGAATGAGACTGGAAGTCTGAAGCAGAACACATCATCTTGAATCACAGTGATTTAGCATTCTCTGGATGGCTTTTGCTGCTTTTTACATCTGAAGCTGCTAAACTGAGATGACGGAGAAAAATATTTTAGTGTTGACAAAGCTTCATTTTAATTTTTTTTTTTCCTGAAAAATGTATGCAATTAATAGATACTGGCTAGTTTTATTAGGATTTTTTTTTATTTTAGGATTAGCTGTCATGGTCTACCCACAGATACCTGAGAAAAATCGATTCCCGTTGCTCAGCAGTATATAAAGAATTTGTGGCTAATGTAGACACAGTAAAAATTTACTTAAGAATTTTGCCTTAGGAGGCACAGAGGCCCTTCTGTGTCTACAGATATTGTTTACTTGCTTCTTATAGGATGTGTAACAGCAATTCAACAATTTTCAAAATAAGTCTTTATTTAGAGGACACTCTACTTTGCCAGGTTGACAGGATCTCAGTTAAGATCTGAGATTTATTCGTCATGAAAATGCTAAAGAGGCAACTGCTTCTTAAAACTGCCCAGTTACAGCACACAGAACACCAACTCTTTGTCCCAGTGCTGTCTCCTGATGTTGTCTAGCTTGTTCTAATCCAGATTAGTAGGGCCTGACAGGAGCACTTCAAGGTCAGGTAGCAAATCAGAAGACAGTAAATAATTTCTAGGTGTGAATGATCCCAAAAGGTGCAGAGAATTATAAGATTCTTTCTAACAGTAGGCAGAAGCAGCATTTATATTTCCCAAAGCAAATAATAGTTTGTTTCCTTATTTTCCTGTATTTATTAAAATCAATACTTAGAGGTTGGTTTTGGGAAGGGAATAATTGAACAGTTGTAAAATAAAGGCTGAAACTCCAAAGTCCCTCAACCAAAGGCTTCATTGTGATAAATTTTCCAGTGCTGGAACTGTTGAGAGATGCCCCCTTCCTTTGTTTGTGAATAAAATCATCCAAAAGTGACAGAAAAAAACAAATAAGGGTTGATTCAGAGCAAATGCGTTAGACAAACTACTTCCCACAACTACATATATAAGTGCCTTTGGAGACCAGAGAGATTAATATACAGACAGTAAATTGTCTGATATATATGTAGGATGACAAAGGTTTTCAACTTGATGTTATTTTCCTAATGATCTTCTATTTAATGAAAGATTTCTGCCCCTGAACTGTATTTTATATTATTATTTGTTAGAGGGCTAATTTCACCTTCAGGGCTACATTACTTCTGAGACTGAACCATGCCATTCACAGCTACTGGTTTAAAGAGTCCAGATAAAATTAGTATCTGAAATGACTTCACTTGTTCAGGTGAAGTCAAAAACTGGCCCTAGAGGCAGATACTCTGGAATAAAATCGACCAACAGAAAACATTACTGAGCTGCTCTTTGATCATCGTTTGCCTGCAGTCAGTTCTGTAAGCACCAAGCACATGAATGTCAAAACAGTGGTGTCAGCTGCCTGTGAGCTCTTACAACCACTCACTTCCTTATCCCTCCTTCCACCCTGGTGTGGTGTAACTGCTGCTGCAAAGCCACCACAGGCCTGCAGGAGGGGAACCAAACTCACTACGGAAAGCCCAAGGAGATATAGTCCCTAACCTCAGAGCAAGCAAGAGCTTGCTGCACCCTACAATCCAGATCAAGACAGGAAATTATTTCTATTTTTCACTTGAAATGAGACTAGGTCTCTGGAGGTAGGCAGATTGGACAAACAGTTTGTAAGACACAGTAGCAGTGAACCATCAGACAGTGAGTTCCCAGGGGCACTGGAGGAATATACATATAGGAATTGCTGAGGAGAATAGGCAGCCCTGGGAGACCAATGTTGCTAAGAACAGCTGCAAATGTCAACCACGACCTTACATCTGTTATAGGGCTCTCCTGTTTTGCACATAGTTGGTGAGATGTCTTGTCATTGTGTATGTTCTTTCCCTTAGGAAGGAGGAGAGATGCTCCCTATCTATTTTCAGTTTAAAGTCACTTAGATCTTAAAATGGTCAAAGGACCCTTCAAAAGCCAAGCTCACCACTCACTGTCAGCAATGTTCTTTCATTTCATCCTACGTGGTAAAAAGAGCATAGACTCTTTGTCCTTAAGCTTTACAAAAATAAGTGCTGGCAGCACTGCAGCATTTGCTTGGTTAACTAAAGGACTTCATAGCATGACATATAAGCAGTAACTGGTCTTAGTCTTACTCAGCATAAAAAAAAGTGTGAATAATATCAGCCAAGCATTTATGAACCCAATCAAAATTAGCTAGAAACAGCAGTCTGTTATCTGCTTTGCCAGTAAATCTACTCTTTGAACAGCGAATAAATTGTCGTGGTAATGGTACCACTTTTTTTTTTTGCCGATTTTCATTAAATCTTTCCCTTTCACAAAGGAATAGGTTGACTGTTTGAGATAAAACAAGTTTACAGCAGGTGTTGCAAAATATATAGTGAGAGCTGACAGCCAAAGCTGCCTCTGCAGACAGATAAATGTACTTCAGTATAAGCAGCAACACTAAAGTTAATTTAAGGATCCAACAAAATAACTGACCAGAGACAGAGAGCAAACTTCAAAAGGAAAGGTAGACTCCCATGAAATGTCCTTTTACACCATCACAGAAGCTGCTCAGAGGAAAACAAATGAATCATGAAAGTACTTCCCACAGTTTTCTTTTCTTGGCAATGTGTAGGAATAACATTGAAGCAAGGATGCTTACAACTAAGCTTATGCTCCATTATTTTGGATGCCATTGATTGGCTTGAGCTAATCAGCCACTGAACCCTAAGTATAAAGTGCATTTGGCCTCTGAGCAAATTAAGTAAAAAATTGGCATATGCTCAGGTGAGAGCTCTGCTATGGCACATTGAAATAGAAAAGGACAAATTAATTTTGATGCAACCCCTACCCAGTCTTCACTGCTGTCAACTCTTGTCATTCATGTCTAGCAACATCTTATCCAGCATCTTTGCAAAATGTCTATCTTCAGGGTATATTGCCCTATGTCAAAGCCAGCATTTTTCTTTACTGAGACGTTTCCAGGCATGAAGGGAAGGAGACAGAGCAAAGGGAGTTCCTTGCCACTACTAAACAGAAATTACTAACTTCAGCTCTTTTGTTGTTGTTTTCTTATTTTTTTTAGTGCTTATTCTTCTCAAAAATGCAGCTGTAAATGAAACAGCTATACAAATAGGACAACACATCACACTTCTGAGACCAAAAAGAACAGCAGAAGGAGAGTTATCTCAGCCTGGAGAGGCTTTGTCACTGGGGGGATGGGGAAACACACAAGTTTCAGTCTCTAGATGTTTTGTAGGGATTTTTTTGCAAAATCCTGTTCCACATGATACAGCTCCATTCATCCTTCACTGCAATGTGCTAGCAACAAAGCTTACTGCTTTCAGCAAGAGTGAAGCTTATGCTGATGCAAACCTTTCCGATACACTCATTAATCTAGCATCTGGAATCCTGTTAATCAGCACTATAAGGTTACTTTAAGACTCCCAGTGGCTTAAACTCCTCTGCAAGACTTTCCATTTTGTGAAACAATTAGTTACTGATTCTGTTCCACAGAGGAAGAAGCTGAAATTTGTTACTGATTGTGCTCTCAGCAGCCATCCAGTTATAAAGCAATGCACCTGGAAATCACTTGTCTGAAGTGCAACACAGTGAATGTACTAAGTTGCCTATTACAGCTCTCTTCAGTACCAATTTCTGCTTAATTTTTAAGGTTATTGAACAGGCCATTGGAGATAATGTTAGTGCTAATCTAAAAAATCTTTAGAATCTTCATCTTGAATGTTATCATGCTCATTTGAGCCTGAGAAAGTACTGAGATCACTTATAATCTGAGGATGGACAAAATCTATGCATTTATGTTCATTCTTTCAGAGCTTCCTTTGTTCTCCGCCTTTGTTATAATTTGACTACAAACCCAAAAAGGCACATTAAAGGCTGTTTCTGGATGTTACTCTAGTATGATATATAAGAGTCACTGAAAGAAACAATGAAAAGATGTAGGCTGATTTTTCTGAAACCTAACTGAAATTAGGATTTGTGGGCTAATCTGAACAAGACAGAGAAGTTGAGTGCTGTGGAAGGGAAATTTCACCTTGAAGACGTTTCTCAGATGCACTTGGGCTTTGTTAAATTATTTTATTTTATTTTTTCTTTTCACTTAGTAGTCATTCACTCATGTCCTGATCCAATGATTTCAGGGTTACCCTCAGACACTTCTGCTGCCTTAGGACACAAACAGTCTCAGAATCTACCAGCATTTCTTCACCTTTACAGACATCTATCTTGAGCAATGGAGAAAACCTGCTCCTGAATCTAATAAATTAGTACCACATTAATGAGTTATTCTGAGAAAAAACTGAACACTACCAAGGAGAGGAAAAAAAAAAAAAAAAAGAGTGTAATTGTGAGACTCATTCTTGTATATATTCTCTATTAAAATAAACAAACAAGTACATGAATAGACAGATAGATAAATAAATAAATAAATGTCTTCAGCCAAGTCCACAGACCTTCCTAAAGCAAAGTATCTCCTGAGTTAAGCGTGCATGGTTTCCCCAAAGCTATTGTCTCCAGCTTTTCCATCAAGTCTTCTTATCTTCTGGCAGTTCAGGCACTTTAAACAAGCAACATTATTCAGAAAACAGCTTTGAATAATTCTAGTCACATTCCTCTGTGTCATCACTCTGTACTTTCCTGACTCTGGCTGCTTGTGCCTGGTCCTGAGAGAAAATTATTTGCCCTACAGTGTTGCAGCTTGACAAATATTTTGGAAGAGAAGGCAAGGTTTGAGGACACAGCCTTCATGCAGCAGAAATGAGTAATGGTATGATTATTTTATTATTAAAATGAGGGAATTTTAAATGCAAAAATACATTTTTATTAGATGAGTAAATACTACTTTCACTTTAGCACACTTCTTTTTCAGGAGAGAAACCTCAAAGCCTTTTTCTCATCAGTAATCAAGAAAATTACTGTCATCTTGTGAATTTTGTATCTCTACTTCAGGATATTCTTTGTGGTTTGTCAGCTTTTGGGGAATGCACCAGAATAATGATTAAAAACCAAAAATACTGAACTATGGATAAATGCATACGGCTCTGTATCATGCCAAAATCACTCCTAAATTTGGAATTGAATTGGCAAAGAAGAACAGAATATCCATCCCAGCCAAAATGGAGAAGGGAAGGTGCATCAAGGAACCCTCTACACAGAAACAGAGGAAAAAACACACATTAAACAATTCCTAATTTCTGTATGTTAATACTAACATACAGAATACATAATATTTATATTTAACTTAGAGAGGATCCCTCTCCCTGGAAATGTTCAAGTTTCTATGGGATTTTGAGCAACCTAGTTTAGCAGAAGGTCTCCTTGCCTTTGGCAAGCAGGTTAGAACTAGATCGTCAGGTTCCTTTCCAACCTAAACCATTCTATGATTCTGTTACTGGCAAATAACATCTAGCTATCTATCTTTCTCTTATAGAAAATTAAATACGGCCTTTTTCCAAGTTAAGAAGGATCATCTGTGAATCATCAGTACTCAGTATTCCAGGGGACATTTCAGTGCACTTCCATTAACCATAATAAGTATGAGTTGGAGGATATTTTAAGAAGTGAATTGTTACTAAAAAACCTCATTGCTATTGACAGAAAAAGTGCAGTCCTTTCACCTATTCTGAGACATTTCTAACACAGTCATGAACATGTGATCCAGTAAAAATAAATCCTGTTATAGTCACTGGGAAGACTGGATCTTTTGGATGTGGTGTTGGTGGATATGATTTAGGGGAGAAAGTTGTAGAGTAGGGATGATGGTTGGACTTGATGATCCCAAGGGTCTTTTCCAACCTGAATAGTTCTATGATTTTATGACTCTAAGACACAGAGCCAGTCAGATCCATTTAACTGTTTTTAGGTCAAAATGAATTGCACCCTGTAATTTGCAGCTACTCACTGAGGGCAAAGAAAGCCTGTAGAACCAGCTTAGATATGTGTCTACATCTGGTCAAATGACCTCCAATAAAACTGCCCAGTGAAATCAGCAGACAGAAATTATTCTCAAATCTATAGTGAGATTAATGAAGTATTATAATATTTATACTGTTGTGTAAGGGGTATATAAAAGGAGTATTACATATTATGGTAAAAAATTACAGGAAGCTTGCTGGTCTTTATTAAAATCTAGAGGACAGTAATACATTTTGCAGTCACCAGTCTCTCCCTCTATTTATGTCATATACATTTGTGACCCAAACTGACTTAATGTAATCCCAGACACAGTCTTTCCTGCACTATTCATCTCCCTGTGGTGTTGTTCTTCTTTTGTTATTATGGACAAATGGTGGTTAGAGAAGTCTTCATAGCTAACCAAAAACACATAGAGAAACAGGAGTGGGTCCTGGGAAAGTTGTTGTGCACAAATTTAACAACAGAGCAAGGCTGCCATCCTCCCTGTCTGACAGTTTAGATTGAGAGATTTAGTTTATCTGAACACATGCCAAAAACAAGGCATTTGCCAAGCCCCACATAGGATGTAAGGGAAAATACATGGAAGGGAAATTTCTGTATCATTTTAGATGCCTTCTTGCTGGGTAGTTCAACTAAGAATTGGTGTGTCATTTGGATGAAGCACACACGTGCCTTCAGGTGCCAAAATGAACTCATAAAAAACAGTGCTGAGTCACAGAAAAATAACATGACCTTCCTGTGGCTCCACACACTTCCTCTAGTTACTTACTCAGTTCAGATTGTAGGGTAAGGTACTGGCTGCAATCTCCCACTATTTACAAGTGTCTGGATGCTGAAACTCACCATGTCATGCAGCTTTATGTTCTGCAGTTTCTTCTTTACAACCCCATTCTACATTATCTCTATAGAAGTATAATTAAAAGCAACTACTTCTACAGAAAAGTCATACACAGACAAAACCATGAGGTCAATTCTGTGTCCCTTTTCAGATTTGTCCATAGATTTTTGGTGCAAAAATAGCACCTGGCCTGTGTCTATTGCAGTAGGTGAATCTTATCTTTTGTGAAAGTGTGTTTGGCATAATTTTATATAGATTTTAAGACATATTCTTGAGTATACTGAGCCATTAATGTCTTCGTCTTTTGGTTTTAATACTTACAGTCATAACAGATGTTTAGAAAATTGTGTTCATAGGATTGGATCCGTTGCATCTGCTTCTTCTGATACATGCTGATTTCTAGCTCATTGCACTTTCTTTAAATGAAAAAGAAAATCCAAGAAATCTGATCTTATGCTTGACATTAATCAGAAAAAAAATTACATGTACTCAAAGGAATTTTTGTAAACCAGACCAAGAATCAGAATGAGAAAGTTTCACAGGTTGTCTGAGTGATCACTGCTCATCTCTGCCAGTTGACTAAAAACACCTCCTGAATAAGGTGAAAACACACTATCAAATTATGTTGAACATCCTCACACAACAATTATAGGAGGTAGGGTGGCCAAGTCAGCAGCAGCAGTGTACTGCTGGCTGCTTTGCCTTCAGCCTCCTGTGTGGCTTTGAACACTGGGCTTCATTTGAGCTATCTGTAGAAAAGAGAGTAAAACAACTGTTCCTACTTCTGCTGTTAAAGCACTTTGATGTCACTTGGTAATAATTTGTAAAAGAGCTAGCTGTCACTAGGATTGTACAGGTAATAATAATTTGTAAATGAGCTAGCTGTCACTAGGATTGTATCCTACAATCACATTCTCTATACATTCGCTTATATAAGGATGGAGAGCAGAACAACCCCTCCACAATCTATGAGGATGCAGTCAGAGACCTGCTGTAGTATCTAGACACTCAAAAGTCTATGGAACCAGATGAAATTCAACCGAGGATACTGAGAGAGCTGGCAGAGGGGATTGGAAATCTCTCTTTCCATCTTTCAACAGTCTTGGGTAACAGGGGAGGTCCCAGATGACGGTAAGCTTGCCAGTGTGACATCCATCTACAAGAAGGGCCTGGACAAGGATCCTGGGAAGCACAGGGAAAATCATGGAGAGACTCATCTTGAGTGCGCTCACATGGTAGGTGCAGGACAGCCATGGGATCAGGTCCAGCCAGCCTGGGTTCAGGGAAGGCAAGTCCTGCTTGACCAACCTGATCTCCTTCTATGATCGGGTGACCCGCCTGGTGGATAAGGGAAGAGCTGTGGACGTTGTCTATCTGGACTTTGGTAAGGCCTTTAACACCATCTCCCACAGCATTCTCTTAGAGAAGCTGGTGGCTCATGGCATAGACAGGAACACTCTCTGCTGGGCAAAAAACTGGCTGACTGAGCCCAGAGAGTTGTATGAGAGTTGAATGGGGTTGGATCCAGCTGGTAGCCAGTCACCAGTGGTGTCCCCCAGGGCTCAGTTTTGGGTTGAGTCTTGTTCAATATCTTTATTAATGATCTAGATGAGGGAATTGAGTGCTTCTTAAGCAAGTGTTCAGATGACACAAAGCTGGGAGGAAGTGTTGATTTGCTTGAGGACAATGGAACAGGCTGCCCAGGAATGTGGTGGAGTCACCATGTCTAGATATGTTTAAAATATCTATAGATGTGGTGCTTAGGGACGTGATTTAAGCACTCAAAGCATAGATTAGGTTTTAGTTGGTGGATTTAGGTTATGGTTGGACTTGATGATTTTCAAGTTCTTTTTCCAACCAGGATGATTCTGTGATTCTATAATCCTGTCTGGACACCAGTTACCACTCCAGGGCAGAGATTTTATGTAGGTCTTGAATCACATTTACAAACCAAGAGATCCATTTACACCAGGCACCTTATGTGCTGACAACTAACTGAAGCCAGTGGCTACATTGTCTCTGTTATTCAGGCCTACCACATTTGGCTCTGTTTCAAAGAGAAGTAGTCAGGCATAAAAACGAGACATCTATTCTGTTTACAACCAGACAACATTTCCTGTAGTATTCCCTCTTTACAACACCGGGAATATCTGTGTAGGTTATAATTTCTGCCAAAACCCATAAAGAGTTATGTTTTTACATTTGCTTGCTGAAATTCAAAATGTTTTTTTGTGATGTATTGTGCTTCCCAAGATGTGATTCAGCATGAAATATAAGGACACAAGTACACTCAGCTCAAAATGGCAGGAAGTGGTCCCAAGTACCTCTGCAAGGAGAACCTCCAATACACTTAATTATGTATCAATGGAAATAGAGAGACACAAAACACAGACATCCCAACAATGAATAGCAAGAGAAAAGGAATGGTGGTTACAAGACACAAGCAAGGAACAAAGAACAAAACGTTGAACTACAGAAGACATTTAAAAGTGTGTAAGTAACTCTGTGATGGAAAGTATCTATGTAAACATACCTTGTAGCAAAGAAGATGTCTGCAGTTCTAGGGAGAGGCGTAACTGTACACAGAAAATTATGTAAAGGACAAGAAGAACTGTTGACATCAGTCTGGCATGTCACTGCTGAGGCTGGTTGAGGCTAACTTGAATTACAGGCTTGGGTTATATACTTTTTTTGATGAGCATTTTGGAAATACCACTGGACCATGTATATGGCTATTGAAAGTCAAATGCAACAAAAGTTCAGAAAGTGCTGTATAAAATGCCATGCATATACTCTACTATTGATAACTGCATAAAGTTCCTAACTAAGAGTACAAGTTCATAGCTAAGAGTACACTTTTTCTCAATGCCTGGCACTCAGTCAGTGAGCACTGGAAGTTTATAGAAGAAATTAAGAAAGTTTAAATGCAGAAAGAATTCATAGATCTGTCTCTAAAAGGTCAGTCCATAGACTGAAGTAAGGTTATTCAAAAGTGTGAGGTTTATTAAGAATGATGGAGAACCAAAAAAAAATATTTTTTTTTCAAATAATTCTGCATTTGGAAGCCCATTACTCTTAACTTTGCTTGCCTCAATGAAGTATCCTAATGTTTCTTCTGATGACTAGCTACAAGTTATTTATACCTGACTGAACCCATGATCTCTCTGCCCTAGTCCTACAAACTCAAATTTTTGCAGTATCTTCAAGATCATGGTTGCCAATGACTTGGTTCTCAGAAATCCTGAAAATCTAAGGACACATCTTTCAAAGTCACTTAGGAGCTTGTATATGCATCCACACCCCTCTGCTAATATCTATGGGATGCTACTGGACTTGGACAGGGTAAAGAATTTCTTATCCTGTCAATGTTTTTGAGATTTTTCCCCTTTTGCTTCCAACTGATATGTTAACAATTTTTTTCACAATGGTAAAGGAGGAAAAAAGGAAAAATATTATGAGGCCTGCTCATCAGCTGCTGCTGATCCTTCTGCTACTGCTCTCAAACATTGTGTGCTCTGAATTTGCCCTGAGGTTCCTGCATCCTGAGAGGATTTATGAGGAGCAGATCTACTCTCCTCAGTCCACTGAACATTCTGAGGCCTTTCAGATCCCTTGAAAAAGCCAAGGCCCACTTCAAAAGTTGAGGCAGTATCATGGATGTGAGAACCAACTACCTATTTCCCAGATGGAAACTTAGTAGAGAAGGATTTTGCCTTCGGTAGTAAGAGGAATATGTGACTATCATCAGATAAAGATGAGGAGTGGCCTTTTTAAGTGAGATACATTTATCAGAGAAAATAGCAATAAACTACAGCCCAAAAAACAGTCTCCACAATGGCTGACTTCCAACTTGGTTTTTTTTTGTTTACCAGGGTCCAAAGGCCTTTTTCTTCCTGATTTTTTCTGCGGCATCAGAGACATCTAGTGGCTGAAAAGCATAAAAGAAGGACATATCCTGACAGGTCCTACTTCTCCCTGACATCCAGGAGAAAAGATGAGCCAGTCACCCAATCCAGTAGGCCTGTGGAAAAGGAAACCACTTGAAACTAATATGGAACTGGGAAAAAAAGAACAGATGTGGGTGAATGATGATACAAGATGCATGTGAGCACTGGAATGAGGGAGAGTACTGGAGTCTAAAGGAACTCAATAGAACCATGTGGAATGATAACCTAAATCTCACTCAGTTCCTGTCCTAAATCTCATAAAATTAAAAAAAAAAAAAAAAAAAAAGAGGTGGGGATTTTTCACAGTTTTTGGAATTGTGAACGTAGAACACAACTAGAAATATAACTCGAGTCATCAGATGTTACATGGAAATCAAAGAGTGTTTTCTGGAAAGTCCGAAAAGAGAATCTCCTGCCTACTGCTGAGATAATCTCCCTGTTCCAAACTGAAAAGACCATAACAGGCTGGAATGCAACACTTCCACCAACATAAACAGACAGTTCTGCAAGGGAGGACATCAGAGACCTGGTTTCTTTCATGCTCTTCGGTTAAGCTTGGGCACGCACATTATCTATGCCTTCCAGAAAAAAGAGGATAAAATTGCTCCTGGCAGTGTTCCCCTCTTCATGCACACCAGGGCAAGCCAAGCCTGTAAGTCCATGTACAAACTGCAGAATGATTTAATACATTGAATATACAGATTAATAATGAGATGAGCTCTACATTTTTTAATTAATGAGAAATATAATGGTGTCTTTCCTAGCCTAGGTGCTTTGTTTATTATTTTTACAACAGAGGATTTTGTTTAATCTACTCAAATTACCTTCTAATGGTATCAGTCTGCTTACATACAAGCATTTAGCACAGGTTATAAAATGCATCATATCAGATATCTATTCACTCTACAGACCAACCTTCCAGTGGCAAAAATGCAGTGTCCCTCATTCAGGAATATGTTAAAAATCACTTGGCTGTGTTATCACCACGGATGTCTCAATCTGTTTCTTCCTTTTGTTTCTAAATGCTTCTGTGTTCCTGTCAATACTATAACTGCCTCTCCACAATAACCATTATGTTCTGTCATGTCAGTTATCCAGAGCACCTGTCAAGCTGACCTATCATACAGTAACTCAGAGCTACTTACTTCCTATTTTTTTGACTGATGACCAAGATGCTTCTATTGATTTTTTTATTTATTTTTTTTTTACTAATTCCCAGAAAGATCAATGAAATTCATTGCCACGTGGCTTGCTTCATCACTGTAATCAGATAGGTGGTTGCAGCAGGCAGGAGACTGAAGGACAGCAAACAAAGAATAGGTGGAATCTGATATAATGTACATATTATGCTACAAGTATTTCCATCAGCCAAAAGGCTTTGAGTTTGCTATACATGGCTACCTCCTCCAAACCAATGCTCTCATTTCCTACAGGGTTTATATCTCTGTTCATGTAGTAAGCATTTTAATTTCTGTACTGGTCTATACATCTTGGTTATATATATCTGGGGATACAATTTGGTTATATAAATAGAAACTTGGAGATAAACATGATTCAACATAATAAGGTACCTTACCACTTAGCTTGATCTCTTGATATCAGCTCTCTGTTTTTCATCTCTTCAGTGGCTTCACTTTATCTGTTCAGATTTGAATCTACTCAAGCTACTGCAGGAGATAGAAACAACACTTTTCTACCTGATTTAACTAAGTGATAAATTGCACAGAGGTGATGATGACTCTGGTTATTCCTATGTTAATAAACAGCATGAGCACACAGCTTCAAGCACTGCTGCATGATCATCCATGCCAGCTAACTGCTGGCAAGCTCCCTGGCACATTTTTGGTCAGTGTGAACACTGACCCAGACAGTGAGGGATAGCACAAACCAACTTGGTGACTGTTCCCTCTCACTTGAACAAATGTAAAAGGTCATCCCCCCTAGGAGAAACCTTTATGTCATATGGCTGTGAGTTGCCATGTGCTGCTGAAACAGTCCTGGCTTCTTTTATCTACTGAATACAGTGCAGATGAACAGTATCAGTCCCGCTCAGCAAACAATCCCTCAGTCATCTGCCAGACTTCTTCAATAAACAATAGTGAAAACTGATAAGGTGGGGTTTTTTCAGCTTGAGGGTCCAAGAAGCCTTTATCATTCATAACTTAGTTTTCTTCTTGTATTTGTTTATTCAGATTTCCAAATAACAGCAGCAGCCATATAAACAGATTGGCTAGTTTTGAAGATATTGGCATGCCTCCAGTGTCTCTATACTATTTTCAGAATTCACCCCTGAAGGTTCAGGACTTGAAAAGAGACAGCACAATATCTGAAGTTGTGTTTTTTTGCAACAAAGATGGAGTCGGAACATGTTCACTGCATTATATATAATTTCTAATTGCTTTATTTTTCTTCTTAAGTAAGAAGGCATGAATCATAAAGTCACCCACATCCCCTACTGAATAGCCAGCTCCAGGAAAATATTCATCTGAAGTCCATCGGTGACTACATGCCTACTAGTTTTCCCTGCTGGCAAAATTAGCTATAAGAGAAAAGCTTTTTTTCAAACAAGCAGTATGTAAAGCAGGCTTGTTTAAACCCATTTATGCCATCTCCTCTGGCATGGTAACTGCATTTTTGGCAAGCTTTCAGTACTCTAGGTATCTCCCTAAACAATCTATACTGCACTATTTGTCACAACATTGCCCACCCTCTGTAACTGTGTTGCTCCAAATTATGTATCAGTAAAAACCTGTTGGGAATTTTGACATTTGCTTTGCTGAAATTTTCCATGTAGATTATAACACAGTCGTCCTTAGAAGCCTACCTGCTAGTGTTACTAGGAAAATAAATCAGATCAGGTCTATCTCAGAAATAAATCAAGAACACCAGATGACACTTACAAACCTCGCTGCTTTCATTAAATGTCAACAGGCTTTTCATTGCTTTTGCTTATTTTTATTTCATTTTAAATTTTCTCATAAATGCTCTATACTTAATGCCTGCTAAATCCATTACTGTCCCTGTTCTTTAATACATAGTATATCTCCCCTGCAAAATCATACATAGAGCCCATGGGTAATATATTTTTCAGCCTATACCATAATATTCTATTTATGGTCTAATGCCTCTTCCAACAAAAAAGAAAACATAAAAAGGTGTAATTAAGCAAGCCATCCTAAGTCCATACCTATCCTAGAGGTTAACACAAAAATATCCCTATATATATTGGCCTCTAAATTATCACCCAAGAGAATTAAAATGTAGCTTTTCAGAGAACCAAAGGTCATTAATCCTTGTTTACATGTCGGTTCCCATCATGAAAAAATAATATAAATAATCATTCCGTGGCTTGTATTAGACTGCACATTGCATCAATATAACCAAGATTCCACTCTTCAAATGAAATGAAAAATATGCTCATAAGGTTTTCTCTTCAGCACACCTCAGCCTACAACGTTTGCACACATCTCACAGAAACGATTTCCTGACAGATTATTTGGATGAAAAAATATTGGCTCCAGGCTGTATTAAAGTGTACCATTAATAGCCACAGAGCTCTTTCAGTAATCTAATGACTCCAACATTTTAAAATTCAATTTTCTGAAACCCTATGTTTGCACTTTTGGATTGTCCACTTACATAATTTATTATTTTAAAATTCTGTTTATACACATCAAATTGTCCATTCATCAAAAGAAAAATGACATATGAAGCACTGGGTGCTAGGGTTGAGATTTTTTTAATAAAAGTGTGTTTTTCTTGTATATGGAAAGTAGTATTAAGAGTACTAAATCATCTTGTCTCTAGGAACATATATGAACTGTAAACGAATGAGGTAGGCAATTTTGCTTAATTAGAATCAATAGTATCATCCTTTAATTAAACAATATTGATTGCATTATACAGAGGGCAGCCTTGCAGAGGGTATGTTTTAATGTGATTTCTGTTTGACTTGCAAAATATGTCAAGGATCAAATTGAACTTGTACGTGGAATATCCCATTCAAGGAGAGCAATTACTCTGAATTCATCTAGGTCCTTACATAAAGTTTACATTAGTGGAAATCCAATTCTAGATCTTTATAATGAAAACCTGTTAAAAAAAAAGGTTTCACTGAGAAAGATGTGGACTCTTTTACATTCCACCTCCAGGAGAACTTGGGTGAATTACAGCATCCTATTTTTTTCCTGTTTCCAGCGTCAGGAAGATCGATAGAGCCGTGCCTGGATCAGGAACCTCATTGCTTTTGCAACACCTCCCATACACATACAACACATGATTTCACGTCAGTTCAAGTCATGATATAATAGGAAAACAAAGTGGTCTCGTGTCCTCATTTTTTTTAAGACCTGAGTGCATTAGCTTCCAGCTATTACTGATATAAGAGTGACACCCGGTCTCCAATGTTCCCATTTTCCTGTACACAGTCACTGTGAAAGTAACCTCAGAATTACAGAGTGCTGAACATTGAAAATGTATTCAGCCACCAATTAAGTGCTGAAACACACACCATTTCATGTCAATTACAGTGATAAGAGGAACACTTTAAAAACTAGTCAGTGCAACTTGCAGGCCTTCCTTTGCAGGAACCAGCTAAACCTATTATCATGGGCAAAGTAGAATTAAAAAATGTAAAAGGCTTATTGTGTGCCTATCTGTGAAGTCCCCACAGACTGAAATTTTGCTGAGCTGTCCAAGCAGGGAAAGAAGTTATAAGCATATGTAAGCATGGTCCAAGAAGTTTTCAAACACTAAGGAAAACATGTTTGAACATACATGGTTGCTAATCAGTAACTTCAGGTCTAGGCAGCAGCTTCTTATTTGCACACTGTATTTCTTATCTTTATTTTTCTTTACTAGAATTTCAAGGCTGTAAAAATCTACTCAAGATCAGACTAACATTATTTGGAGGTGGGGGGAAGGCAAAAAAAAAAAAGCTGTTTTGGAAAAGAACTGGAGGAGGGAGGGAAAAGCTGACACAGACAAATGAAAAGATTCTCAGTCTCACAGTGGATCACAGATGAAAAGTCTTGCAGTCCCAGTTCAGTGCCCTGGCAGCAGGGACTAATACCTCAGATTTTGTTCTGAATATGCAGGTACTTATGCCACCAGCTAAATGGGAACGTGTTCTAGCTTCTCTTATTAAAAAGTCCATGTCCTGTTGTGGACCTCCCCACACACAGAGGTACAGACGTCCACTGTTGGAGCACATCAAGAGCAGGGACATGCAAACCATGGACACACATAGACCACTGCCTCTACAGAGCACAAATGGAGGATTTCCATGTGTCAGTATACACAGCATTACATAGAACAGTCTGTTCAAACTCCTGCTGCCTTTCCCAGACCATCAGTAGAAATCATAACGCACTCACTCTACACAGCTGGAACATGGCTGTGTGTCACAGACTGTTAAGAATG
>NW_009954114.1:750058-778142 GCF_000747805.2 Chaetura pelagica | reverse complement strand
CCTGCTGAAGGCCAGTAGTTCCTCTTGCCAATAAATCGGATAATGATGCAACACCCTCTCCATCAACAAAACAAAAAGGTGGCACAGGTGTCATCATCAGTCCATCAGCTAGGCAACAAGGGCAGCAGTGAACAAAGATACCTCCATTAATTTCAATACATTACATTGATTGGGAGTAACATTCAAGTCAATTTTTCCTCCAGTCTTTTAAATGAAATTATATATTTATTCAATTGATCACATTCTAAGTAGTCTCCATTTCAGAGTTTCTCTTTCTAGGCTATTTTCCCCCAGCTATCATTAATACAATGCCATGGCCAATGAAGCACTCAGTGGAATATAAATACTAATGAAGTATGCTGGACTTGCTAGTTAGCAGGCCTGCAGGGGGAATAGAATTGAACAGGTAAGTGAAACCATGTAGCTGCATCATTGTCATGCATAAGACAGATGGGAGGGTGTTTAGATTTGTTTTTTTTTACCCCTTAGTCCCTCATATTCCTTGTTCTTTAGCTTCAGTTTGTCCACATGAGCCTTTAGTTTAATAGAAGCCCAGCATATTTCTAGGTAGAAAAGCTATTGCTGAGTTATTTGCACAGGAAAATAGATGTTACTCTTTTCCCAGTGTAGAGAAGTCTTTCCTCACAAGGACATGAGCTATTTAAGCAGAGTTCTATTTTACTGCTGAAAGCGAAGTGTATGGAGAGTTTGCTGGCACAATTATGCCCATTAGAGACCAATATTTTCACCTGTCTTCCTGTCAGACAGGCAGAGCCTTGCAGAGTACAGCTGATATTTGTGGGAAGCCACCCCTTGTGTGCTCCTGTCTAATGTCAGCTTGCTTCAGTGAGGAATGATGCTGTGGTTCTGCAAAATCCAAAGAAATGCCCTGGCAGGGGTTCAAAATGGCTTTTAGTTCCCTGTATGGCAGTGGTCAATTTTTTTTTTTTTTTTAAATAGTCCCTGCATGCACTCCTCATGGGTTACAAAAAGAGAAACCATCAATCTGAAGAACTCCGATTAGGCTGATAAGGTAGCATTTCGTCTCTAATGAAAGTGGTTGAAGTTAACCTATTTCCCTCTGGCTCTTACCTCGTTAGTGTCCTACAAATGACCAGTAATCTTCTCTCAGCAGGAGAGGTGTTAACTAACAGCTGAACAGCAGCACTTTGTGAAGACAGTAAGACAATCATGATTGACTGCTGACTTTTAGGCATACTGCTATCCCAATGCATCTGCTTACCTAGTAATGAGGAGCACATGTCAGTGATTAGATTCAGTTATCATTTTTTTTCTTTTCTTTGACACAGATTTAGGCCAGGATCCAAGATAATAATTTCTCTGTACCACAGGTTCTCAACTGTTACTGTAATAACCCTGTCTTCTCGCTAATTTTCAGGCTGGATTAGCTTAATCATAGAATGCCAGGTTGGAAGGGACCTCAAGGATCATCTGATACAACTCTTCTAGGTGCTACTATAGTTAATACGAGCTGGCTCAGCACCCTGTCAAGCTGACGCTTAAAACTGTCCAGTCTGGGGGAGTCCACCACTTCCCTCAGGAGACCATTCCAATGTTTGATTGTCCTCATGGTGAAAAATTTACGTCTTGTGCCCAATCAGAACCTCCCTAAGAGCAACTTGTGCCCGATACCCCTCGTCTTTTCCATGTGACTCCTTGTAAATAGGGAGTCTCCATCTTCACTTTAAGTACCAGAACATTGTAATAGTGTCTCCTGTACAAAATCTGGCACAAGGAGGTTGAATTTTCAGCCCAGAGCTGGAAGTAGTACTGCAAAATTAGACTTCTAAACAGCCATGGAGAAAAGGCAAGTAAATCTATGGTTTGGATCATAATGTGGGCTTCCCCCTGGCCCTTTTCTGTGTTGGTCCAGTTCTACTCGTGGGAAAGAGATTAGAAAGGTGTGCAGGGTTCTTGTGAATGGTTTCCCAGCAGAGGAAACTCTCAAGTAAAGCATGAATAAGATATTCTCCATTCTTTCAGCCAGCACTGATGTAATGACCCTATCACATAACACAAATCAGTTAATTAATTCCCCTTTTTGCCTGTTAAAAACATTTGTTCTTGCTTAAGTTCTTTGGCAAGAACAATGAAGTAGACCCAGAAAAAAATAATCTTATACTCTCCTCCCCCCCCTCCCCGCCGAAAAATACCCAAACCCCAAATGTTGCCAGTCTTAGTCACCATACCATATCCTTTTATTAGTAAAGCCTTGTCATGGAAGAGTTCTCTGGCCAGGCATTTTTCACACCCCAATAGATTCAAATAAAAAAATTATTGCCAGCACAGTGATTTAAATGTAAGATGTAGCACTACAGCACTTGCCTTGCTTGATTTTTTTAATGTCAGCTCCAACGTGTCTGACACATGCAAGACAGAAATGAATATCCATATTTCACTGGAATTAAAGGTTCCCTGACAGCTCATGGTACCGAGCATACGGAGCTCCCGATGGGTCGTTATGTGGACTGGCATTATTTTCACCTCTGTCGTTCTTCCCCAGCCAGCTTTACTAGCGGAAGCCAAAAGACTCTCCCCATTAACCTCAAGGGCAATTGTCTCAAAATATTTGCTACAAACCAGTCTATGTTATATTTGCTAATTGCATTTGTCAATCTCCTTTGCCAAAATTTCCTCAAGTAGCAGAACCATTGGCAATAAACATGGAGATCTATGTATTTGGGTAAAGGGAATATTTTTACTACGCTTGAGCTAAGGGTTATAAATGAGGAATGATTGCTTGTTTCATAGATTTGGTCCACAGAGCTGCCTCAGCCCACACAGTGTCAAAATTGGCACCTTTCTCCTTTTTAAAATAACTTTTTTCTGATGAAGCTTCTCAGCTTCTTTCTCTGCCTCCTAATCTCTTTGTTCGGTATTTCCTTGCAACACAGTCATCACACCATTCATCTGCATCAATCCGTCTGCCGCTCACAGACTTTGCTGGGGCTGCCTCATCAACTGCAGTCACTAAATTCATATCTTTTTTCAAGTCAGTAATTGCCTTCAGCTTCACACTGTCATTTTTGCTTGTGTCGTCTATTAGATATTGGTTTACTGTTTCAGAATTCTGTGTTGGGTTCCTTGAGTCATCTAAACTCCAGCTCTGCTAGTGATTTACTGGTCCATCCTGTCTGAAGCTGTTGAAATTACATTTATTCACATACAATTTGCTGTTCATCATGAGAAAGGTGATATGTCTAGCACCTGTAGCCATGTGCCCACATTTCAATTACAGGATTTACCTTCTCCAACTTCAGGGCATGATTCAGTTTGAGATAAAACTATGATAACTTAATATGCCTCCACGTAGGTGTTTACGTGTGAGGCAATGTCCAAGCTTCTATTGTAGCAGCACAGACTAACTCCATTCATTTGTCCTCACAAATGTACTCTCTGAGATGCCCTTAAGCTTTCTGCCTGGCTTCCAGCCACAGGCCTCGAGTCCCTTGTCAATATGGGAAGTAGAGTCTAGAGCAATTCAATTTCTCCCAAGTCTAACTGAAGCCAGAGGGTCAGCAGAATCGCTTTTCAGGCTCCAGTGTAGTGATTAAATTTTCATTGACTAAATCAGGAGCTTAGGCACTTAACTCACATGTAGACAGCTACATGCAGGCATGTGAATTTTAATGTCTTAGTCTGGAACTGACTTCCACCCTACAGGCTTTGTTCAGTTGCCCGAACATATGGTGCAATTTGCTAGGCTTTGGAGTGTCCAAATCATCCACAAAAGGCTGACAGATGAGACAGGAGCTACAGGAGCACTACTCAGAGCCACATGGAATGCCCTAGGGCATCTCAGATGGCACTAGAAACCTACATCTAGGCTACAGAATGACTACATGCCTGCAATGTAAAAGCTTAAACAGAGCTAGTTGACTTAAGCTCTAAATCTAATGAGGAAGGTGAAGTGAGGTCTGAATTGTACCCAGGAAAATTCAATATGAAGAAGGCTTATTTAGAAAAATTAAAAGAAGCTTTGGCCAGAAACCCTTGATACATTTGTCATTTAAAAATTAACTACCAAGCCTAAGTTAATACCTAGATTGACACCACAGTTAATACAAATATAGGTTCCTTCAGATTACAATTTATACCACAGTAAGAGAGATGTCTAACTTAAACAAGATGAGAGAACTCTGTCACTCTCTACAGATTGTGGAAGGAACCCAAATTACTATCTTAAATACTTAATATTTAACCTGCTAATGGTGAATAATATTACATTCTGCCTTTCCCCTTATGATTTGATATTAATTACCCAACTCTCTAAGTGTTAAATATGTGAAAATGCTGTTCAGTACGTGCAAAATTTAAGTATTTGTATAAATGATGAGTTCCTGTCAACTGCTTGTATAACATCCATCATTGTAAGGTAGGTAGCCAACATCATGACTTCCTCTTGTAAATCTACTGAGAGTATCTACATCTACAATGAATATTGCTGGTCTTGCAAACATTAGGGCTAGTCAGTTATTGAAATCTTTATCATATAGTAAAGATTTCCTCCTACAGGACAATGAGGATTTGTCTTTACCTAACTGGCCAAAAAGCCACAGACATATATACAGGCTATAACAGACAGGATAACACCCTGATAAAGACAAAACTTTGCACAAGAATGATGAGTCTTTCTCTTTTGTTGTAAATCACATCCAAAGCTACCCACCTTTCTCTAAACAGAAAAGGGAAAGATAAAGAACCTGACTAGTAAAGCCAGCATGAGTCACCTGCAGTCTGATAAAATATCCTGACTGTGTTACCAATCCTGACCATAAATCTACTGTCTACATCAAGATAACTAAGAACATCAACTTCAGTGCAACTCCCAAGACATTAAGTAGAATTCAGCCTCTTTGTGTGTAATGACAATTGCTTTCATCTTTTATTTTTTCCTTATTATTTTTTGAATTACATTATATGCACATGTCAGCATATGCATAAACAATGCCTTAAATAATTTTCTTAAAGTAAACAGCACAGAATTAATACATTTCTCAGGTTTAAATGGTTTTATTCAAAAGCAGTTAATGTGTATGATTTATCCATCACCCCTGTGTGAAGTCTTTGAATAGGTTCTTTTGTTCTAAAGTTAGGGGGTGGAATAAGAACAACCACAATAATGCATAGCAGTGAGATTTAGGGAGGAGGCATTCAAATGGCATTCATCTAGTCACAATCTACTCAGACGAACAAAGGGCCTTCATCACTTGTATTTTCTGACTTATGTTGTCAAAGGGCTAAGCCTGGAACAAATGCTCAGGCCAAGATCAGTTTTACCTAACCTTGAAAATGAGATGATGAGATGATGGAGAAAAGGAGTGTCCTGGTTTGAGCCAGGATAAAGCCAATTTTTCTTTTTACTGATTTTTTTTTCCTTCAGTAAGCTTTCTTGTAACTAGCAACAGTGTGCTCTGCTTAGGCTGATAAGACATGGACCTCCTGCCCTCAGCTTGTGCCATTAATGGGTTTTCCCACTCCTCCCAGAAGCACATGCCCAGATCTGATCTGTCTTCTGCTGTTGTTCTGCCCCATCTGGTGCCATCTGTCCCAGCCCTTTCTTCAGCTCTAGTCTCACCATCCCCCTCCAAGACTGCTGAACACTCTTCACAGTCACTGCATAAAGCTTCTCCCCTGAGCCCACAAACAGGCTGCCATCTTCAGCTGAGCGCTCCTATCCAGACAGCATCTAATTCTTGCCCAATTTTTTTTGTCTTGAATAATCTACATTACAGCTCTTCACATCCACCCACACAGGTAAGACCATCAGCAGGGTTCTCATCTTGTTCATTGCAACATTCCTCTTGGGACCCTGCAAACTCAACCTATTAAAAACCTGCAGCAAGGTCCATTTTTTCCAGTTCTCCCCTCCATCACCTCTCCCTGGCAGTGCTCCTCTCTAGCATGAGCATCAGTGGAGCAGAGCTGAACTTTCAAGACTTTCACAAACCCTCCACGCCCTCCCCCAGATAAGCAGTACTGGAAAATCATCTTCTGCCAATCTGTATTAAATATTGTATCTATAAATCAATCAAAATTAATACGAATAACAAGAAACAAATGTGAAACCTGCAAAGTTGTACTCCAAGATGCCACAGAAGGTGACAAGTGGGCTGAGGAGGCTCCAGAAGCTTGCAAGTAGCTCCTCCTTGTGCTGTGGGGTGACAGCCCCATTTCTGTCCCCAGAGGACCTGGCATGGCTGTGGGGCAGAGCTCTGCAGCCACGGTGTCCAGCCATCACTTACCACCTCACACAGACATGAGATGTGTGTGTGTCCTGGTACCTTTGGATGATTAACCAGGTCAAAACTGAAACGACGTTGAGATTTGGCTCCACTGAACTTCCCTGAGGTCCATGGAGCTGCCCTGTCCATAAGGAACCCCCTTTGGGTCAACAAACCCAGAGCTGGATGGTGAGTTGTGAGGTGGGGACAGGTTGCTCAGAGTCAAGTCAGTTCAGTTTGGGTTCCCCCATGGCATTTTACAAAGCAGTGCTGCAGACAGGGACACCCGGGCTTTGTTCCCTTCATCAGATGCCCTGGAGCATCTCCCAGCTCCCGATTCAAATCAAATGACAGCTTGGATGCCTTTTCAAAACTTTTCTCTAGTTTTTGATCTTTAGACACTTAGCAGAGGACATCACAAATTATTAAAAAGTGAATTACATTTCCTCATGTCCTTTTATTAGACTGCTCACCAGAGCCAAACTTTCAGAGTCCAAAAAAATGTAGTGACTGAAAGAGGATGGGTTATTATGCAGCAACAGGGATCTTGTCATTGATGACAGTTTAAAGGCAGTGAGTGTGTATACAGGTAATCTCTAGACATAGACAAGTAACCCAGACAACAGCAACAGCATCTTTAATTAGGGGATGAGATAGATGATGAATTAAACTTAAAGCAGAAAGTAGTTGTCCTGGTTTGAGCCAGGATAAAGCCAATTTTTCTTTTTACTGATTTTTTTTTCCTTCAGTAAGCTTTCTTGTAACTAGCAACAGTGTGCTCTGCTAGGCTGATAAGACAGTGGAATGTTTTTCTAACTACTGAGGCTTCAAGGCTGCACCTGCACTCTGCCGGCTCAGACACTATGGGGAGATCTGTGACCCCCCCGTAGGAGGCTGAGTTAGACAGACAGCAAAATTGGCCAAAGATATTCCATTCCATATATCTACGTAAGCTCAGAGGAAGGTCAGAGATCACAGAAGACAACTTCCTTCCTTCTTCTTCTCCCCTTCTCTTCCATCCATGGCTGGCGTCCAGGGAGGACTCTGTCCATCCATCACCGTCGATCCTCAGGCTTGATCTCTCGTGACCCCCATAACTCTCTGCTTTCTCCAGCAGCAGCTCCGGGATTCCTTGGGACTCTTCCCAGTTCAGGGAAGTGCTGTGGGAGTTGCTGGGGTGGGGGGAGGCGAGAGGCTTTTGCCCATACCTGAACATATCTGTACATAATTGTATATATTTTCTTGTATCATTCATTAGTGTTTTAATTAAAGCTGTGTAGTTTAGTTTTCAATCCAGCCAAGTCTCTCTCTTTTTCTCTCTCTCCTTCCCTACCTGGGTTGGGGGGAGGGGGGATCGAGAGCATTGTTGTCGGACCTGAGTCAAACTCTGACAGGAGATAATGTTTCTGATTCAAACAGTACTTCTGGATGAAACAAACAAGTCTGGGGGGACACAATAAATAGAACACTCATTGTTCCTGTTCCAAATAAATAGGACATGACAAAGTAGTGAGGATTTAGGTCAGAGGATGCTTGAGATAGTGGCCCCTTGGGGCAATCAAACGTGTAGTTCTCCATCTTTCCAGGTTTTCACTGTTTCTTTCTATTTTTTATTTTTTTTTCTTTTCCCTTGGCACTCCTGCCTACTGCTGTTCAATCCAGTGAAGATGTTGTTCACTCTTTTACATGTTATTGAGTACTTGTCCAGTAAAAAGTGTGATGGGTGGTGCAACCAGCATCCCTCACAGCTTTCTTCCTTCTTTCTCTTGTCTGTGACCAGGTTCTCAACTTTTTCTCTCAGCTATGACTTTTCCTTCTGTGCCATCAAACATGTCTGTTCCCTGGCAGTCTTTTCTCCCTCTCTTTTTCACTAATCCATAGGAAAAAGTCATGACACCCTACAACTGGAATATCTATGATTGCTGCATACATGGGATATTTCTGAGTTCTGGCTGGTTACTCTATTAGTGCACCTGAAATCAGTGATATCTAGACTGTACTTCTCAATTCTTTAGTCTTAAAAGGAAGATTTCTGTTGCTGACATTTATTTGGGGAATGAGGAAGAGCAAGAATCACTGGGATTCTGGTAATGGCATGTCACATTGTGTTATTGTGCTGCACTTGCTTCTTCTGCCTTGCTTTAAGAACATTCAATTCCAGCTCCTGAGGATATTGGTTCCATACCAATGAAGCTAAAAATATTTTCAAAATGCCCAGGGGGTGAATATTTTTATGTCCTTCCACTTAGATGAGGCTGGTTTAGGATGATGCTGACTCACACACAATATCTCTTGCATACTAATCAGAGCAACAATAATTCAGGTCATTTGATTTCAAAGCAGGTTCTCTAATGCGTTAACCTTTCACTGGTAACCTACAGTGTCTTCCTTCATGTGGCATAAAGGGATTGAACCAAGGAGTGGGAGGATGGGGAAAGTCAAACATAAATTGAAACTAAAGAATGAGGCTTAGATTATTTGTATTACAATACTTTCAGATGCAGGAAATGAACTCTGATATCCTGAGACAAAGTCCATAAGTTTAATCACAAGTTTATCTTTCCCTTTCTGCTCATTTTCTGCAAACATTGGAAGTTTGATGGCAGTGATAGTCCCTCTGACACAGGAAACCCAATTAAGCCTTTGTCCCATTTATATGTGTTTCACAGAGCCACATAAAAACTTCAAAACAAACAACACACACCAAAAAAAATACTGTTTGAAACTAATTCATTAACTGACACATTTTGGGAATCCCTTCAGACATATATATTTTTTTTTCCCAACTGTATTTGCAGATCAGTTGCACTAAAAAAAATGGGAGAAAGTGGTTTAATGAGTTCTGCATTACAGCTAGATTGGTCTGCACATCTAGATATTACTCAGATCTTAACAGTGTACAAATCTGTTTCCTTTCTATTTTTGTTTAGTAACTAATAATTCTTGGGTTTAGTATTAACCAGCTTTCCCTAATTGGAAGAAACACCTAAGCTTTTAGGGATAGTCCCACCTAGTGTTAAAAATACATGTGTTAAAAGAGATGGCTTCTCACTTTCAGTTGCTTGGTTAGGCAAAATTTATGAAAACATTTTCAAGACTTATAGCGTGAAACTAGTGGAGATGGTTCTAACCAAAGATGGCACTGGCAGAAAAAAAAAAAATATTTCTGGTTCCATTTCTAGTTTAGAGCTCACTTCCTAATTTATGTACTTCAGGTTCATGTCAAACATTATGGTGTAAATCCAGATTTTTTGTCATTTTATGTACACTGAGCCACAGAACCATGGGAAAGTGACCCCAAGATGCCTCTTAATCCAATACTTGCTGCAAAGCAGGATACAGTATATCTAAACACTGTGACAGATGCTCATTAATTGATTCATTATGATCTCAGGTTATGGAGATTCTGCAGCCATGGAGCTGATGAGGAGCTGGAGTTTACCTTTTTCCCAAATAGCAGCCCTCCTACACAATTCGTGGAATTATAAAAAGGGAAACTTTTTGTAAAATTTTCCACAAAATGAAATGCAAGTAAATTAATTCCAGGGTAATGTAGATGTTCCATGAGAACAAAAATCAAAGTTTCCATTCCAACTTCACCTCTTACACTATGGGTCTACATTACACTTAGACATAATATAGACATATGGACATATGTCATTTTGTGTACATACATCTAAAGTTACATTTTAAAATTGAGACAAAGCCATTTGGAGGAAGACAATCAAACTGTTCTCTACTGAGACAGTTTTTATCCTGTTTTCACAATGAAATTAAATGAAAATATATGTGTTCCTATGAAGTACTTGCCTTTGCCAAATTATGACAAGGAAAAGAAATGTTTCCTCTCTGAAGACATTTAACAGCACAGATTGGAACCATCCATGGTCTTTTCTAAGTTCACATTTATGGATATCTCACCAAGTGCTTAGTTTTGCTTATAGCACCCAGAGTCACCTGTCAGGATATGAGATTCATTGTGCTAGACACTGTGCAACATGTAAAACTGTGTAAAATTGACTTGGTAGGATCCAGCTGCCTTTTTACAGGTTCCTAGTACACCATGGGACACCCAAGAGTGTCCTAAACACATGCAGATGGACAGGTCTGAAAGATATTCAGCCTTCAGGAGCAGCACCTACAAGTCTGAAAGGTTACCTCTCTGTTCTTAAAATGGCACTAAACCTGTATATTTAGGCAACAAAATCTTACCCTCCATGTTGTGAAGCACAGAGTCTGCAAAAAAAATAAGGATAACAGGATTACAGACAATGTATTTAGAAGAAGACGATAATAAAACAAATACAGGAACTCTGGGAACATAAAAGAAGCAGTACAGTATCAAACCTAAGATCCAATTAGCCCATTAACCTCTCTCTGGCAATGTTCAACACTGAGTGTCATAAAGAAACAGAGTAAAATTAGGGTAAATCTACAGAGAAGCTTCCCTGCAAGACTGTACATGAAGATCTTAATATAAACATTAAATTGGAATCAAAACCTAACAGTCATTTGCTCATTATTTTATTAACAGGAAACTTATCTTGAAAAGAAACAGAAGGTTGACTTTGCTTATCTAGTTCCAGGCATGAAAGTCACTGTTAGCCTGACACCTCTGTACAATGTGGCAGAGAACTCCAGAGTTGTGCTAACAGGGGCAACTAGTAGAGCCTCAAATAAGAACGCAGCTAAAAACCTGTCTTTAGCATATAACATTAAGTAAATTTAAATGCTACCATGCCACACAGACCAACTTTCACATAAGTATTAGGAAATATTGTGTCTTTCAAAGGCAATTTCCTAATTAGTAGGAAATTGTATTATTTACTCAAATATGTGTTTTAACTGAGTTTGTCTTCTGGAAACAGCAACATTTTTAAAAACCTCTACATTGAAAGTGCTTTGGGATCTGGTGATCAAATTTTGGGAAGAATTCTGGGTTTTGTTTTCTCTCTCTGTTGCAGGACGCTTCATTTCTCAATATACCTGCCTCAGTTTTGCTCTATTATTCAACTGCTTTTGTCTCTCAGCTTTGTAGAATCTTTTAAGAGTGACAACTATTGTTCTAAACCTAGTACAGAATTTGATAATAAGTAAGTTTCTGGCATTTTAATGGTTAACCGTTGTTGTTTGATTTAACTATAAGTAGTAAAATTCAGTGTTAAAATACCCTTTGCAGCCAAACTTCTGATCTCCCAGTTTCCCTGTGCTTTTACTGCACTTGTAACTTCCATTTTGGATAATTAATACTTCAATATTATATGCAATAAATCTTCATCTGTACCTATATGTCTCGTCTGCTTCCCATCCTGTCCACGACACTCTTCAGGAGCTGAGAACTGAATGTTTCAAGGTACCAATGTTTATAATCTCAAAAACTCCTGTCCTACTAAAACTCCCTTAGGATTCTAGTTATAATTCTGCTGTTTAAAGTAAATAATTCTTGTGAGTTCTCAACTGGTGAGTCCAGGTATGCAAATATCAAAATAATTGTGTTTTTCAGGATTTACATGGCATTCTGATCATGACATATCGTATTCTAAAGACACAGTGCTGTTATTCTGTGCAAACATTTTAAGAGCAAAATATTGGTCTTGCCACAAAACAGTGGTTGTTGTATGAAAGGTGATTAAATGTTTCAATTTTCAAATTATATATATATATATATATATGTCACTGCAGCTAAATATCATTCCATCATTCCTTTTCTCATTTCACTGATTAATCAGCATGACACTTCCATCACTGATGTTGTGCCTGAACCAGCTTCCCAGGGTCACCAGGAGTTTCCTTGTTGTATATCACATTTATTTAATTTGTAGCTGGTAACTCCAGCATGCACCTGGGTGTCTTGGAAAATGAGCAGTACAGCAGTGAGGCCTGCAATGATACCAACTGACTTCTAAAATGTAATCCACTAATATTCACACTTTGGCAAGCAGCTCCTCACCAGTAAACAGGGTACAGCTAAGGAGCACCCAAGCTGTCCCTGCTTCAGAGAGGTGACAAGCTGTTAATAACAATACCAAGGACTAGTACATGTAGGTAATTTCACAGCTTTCAGCCACTTTCTGGGAAAGGCAGCCCAAGCCCTCCCTTGGAAAGATGTTCTTCTGACAGAGTTCCTCTGAATTGTGCCATCGTTAATATCCAGTTAAAGCTATTGTACATGTTTGTATGCTTACAGAACAACTCAGAAAACAAAAGTTTTTGGCTTCTGGACATTTGTAGTTTGTTGTATTAGCCTGTGAGGCTCCTCAGTTTAATTGCATCAATGCTTTGAAAGCAAATTCCTGGTTATACCTGTCATATTTTTATTAACAGGATTATCACAGAAGTGCCTGGGGACAAACTGCACATGAAGTTCTGATGTTACCTCTCTGCCTGGACAAGAGAGCAAAATTATCTCTGAGAAGGGAATTCAACAGAGACATACAAAGAAATTACCAATTAAGGAAAGAAAGAGTTATACAAGGAGGAATTAGTGGGAGAAAAGAAGGAAAGATGGCAAAATCCTTAAATGCAGATTCAGCCTGAGATATAGAGGTTGGGGTAGGTGCAAACAGCCCATCAGCACCTCCTCACTGAGAGCTCTTTAGATGCTCTACATTGACACCATTAGGGTCTACTGTCCACTGGTTCAAACAGCCCCGTAGCTGCTCGTCCAGGCTTGAGCTTTCAACAGATGCTTTTATGAAATTTCTGTAGGTTTGCTTCTGTGATGGCAATGCAACAGGGCAAAATTTATATAGGATAGGGGGTTTGGAAGTCCTGCATCTGGAAGCAGAAAATAGTAACTGAAAGTAGACAGTATTGATTGAAAGAGCTAAGTTTAAAGTCAGCAGAGCTTATAACAACCGCATATTCTTGAGTACTATGGGTACTTACAATACTAACTTAAACTGTTATCCCCTCAGAAGCACCTGAATAAAATCTCAGCTAAGCATTTCCCTTGGATGATCAGGAGAAAAAATAAAATAAAGTCAAACAAGAAGAGATGGGAGGGTCAGATATGGTTGGACTTGATGATCTTCAAGGTCTTTTCCAACTAGGATTATTCTGTGATATTAGTCTATGGGAAATTAGAGGCAGGGAGACTATTAGGGAAGTGTTGCTTGAATACTCATTTTGCCTCTTACTCTTTAATGTAATCCACACCCTTGCTGAAACACTAACTTTCTTATAGAGAACTCACAGGTTATATGTGTGCAAATTGGTGTATAGAAGAAAGCATGTATTAGAAATTACCATGGCCAGAAGGTCTGAGTCTTTGGACACTGGAATTGAAGCAGAATGAACAGTGCAGAGCTTTTTAATAGATTAACCTATTTTGTAAGCTTGTAAGGTTCCCTGAGAAAGTGAAGAGACAGCTCGAGGCTGACATCTGTTTTGGAAATTGATAGGTTACACATCATAGAGTAATTCTCACTCTCTATGCAGCAGTGATCTCACGTGCTTACAAAAGAAGCTGATGTTTGTATGCTTGAATGGCTGCAATATGTATAGAGGAGTCTTCTCTTTTTATTTCTCAGTACAGATAGTATAGTGGAGCTGAAAATACTTGATAGAGACCCTATTTTATTCAACTGACAATTGTGGAAATATCAGCTACAGAAAACTAAAACTAAAATAAACTAAAATTTTAAATATTTCAAAGTAGGGGTTTTTTCCCCTTCAAATTTGCTGTAAAAAAACACAAAACAATTCTACAAGTGTGATCATCTGCATTCAGTTTCATGTAACAAGTTTCATTATATGGTGTCTCCTCAAGACAATCAATATGCTATCTTTGCTCTGCTCCTGGTACAACCAAGGACAAGAAATTTGGCTTTGTCCCACTGACTCCCTGTTGGGAGTCAGGACCCAAGCAGTTCTGCAAGGCAGAAAACCTGCTGCAAATCTTGGACTGACCCTTCTGAAAATAGTGTATGGATTAGTAATAGTGTAATAGAGTATGGATTTGACTGAAATCAAAAAGGGATCTTACCTTCTTATTAACTGTAATAAAAGAAGTCTCTTATTTTTCAGAAAGTTATTCAGGAAGAGCTTTATGGAATATTTGAGTAGGAAGCAACATTTCAGCAAGCATAGAGTAACATGCCAAGGAGTCAACATGCTGGGATGGCCTTCAATTGAGAAGTGCTCTGAGAAGGACTATAGGAGCCTGACAAGGGGAATTAACTCCAGGTTTGGGGCTGCAGTTTATGTGAGGGATCCAAGAAGCTCATAAAATATGGAGCAGGATCAGCACATAATCTGCTTTCTATATGTGAAACAGTGGAAATTTAGACATTTAACTCTCTTGAGTTAATCAGCAGCTGAGCAGTGGGTTTTTGAGGGCTTTAGGTAGCTTAAGATACACATATGCGTCTCGGTTCATCAATGAAAAAAAAAAATACAGCCTGTAATAAAGGAAATAAAATCCCATGTGCTTCTTAGATCCAGGCTGTCTCAATGGCTTGGAGTTTTATTCAATCTCTTCTGGCAGGACTTACCAAAACAACAGATCACTTTGGCTAATTAGCCAATTAGTTAGAGAACTCTGACTCTTGCATTTTTCAGATTGGGATGTTAGTTGTGGCTGCCTGTTTGAGAAAATGGCATTACTCCGAAAAGCTGAAACTAGCAAGCATGGCAAAAATCAGCAAGCATGTATATTTCTTTGACTTTTAGAAAGACAAGATGCTGTGCTTCAACTCATTAATGCATCTGGCAGGGCTATCTTTTCTATAAGTTGGGCAGAAGACTCTGAGCCACCACAAACACCAGCATTTCCTCACAGTGAGGAGCTGGGACATCTGAGGTAGGCATGGCAGGATGGTTCTGGACTTAACATGGAGGCTGTTTCAGGATCAAGCCGACACATATCTGCTGTCTCACCTCCATATCACAGCACCACACTGAAGTTCCCATGTCCATATGGTCCTGCCACCAGACATGTAAAAGAAACCTGTATGGTATGCATTTAAGTCACTTGTGTCTCAGGAGCTACAAAATTGTCCCCATAAAACTCACTGTTCGTGTATCTGAAAAGATCACAATAAGTTAAGGATTTTAATATTATTTTCTCTTCAGTTATGGTTATGTGAGAATATCATTGCACCTACTCTTGCCTCAGACTAAAAATGAGAAAAAAAGCCCCATTGAAAGAAAAGGATGTTTACACAGTAACACAAGATCCAGAACTACAATAATTACCCCAATACAGGTCTCCAAAGAGTAAAAATGAGACATCACAGAGAAACAGATTATACCATGTCTGCACATGCTGGGGTTCTTCCTCCGGCCTTCCTGTGAGGCAGCCTGTCCTGGTTGCTGTCAGAGGCAGGATGCTGGCCTGGACAGACCTGAGACATGATCAGGTCTGACAATTTTTGTGTTCCAAAGACTACCAGATAGAGAAAACATACCTTATTTATTTAAACGACCTTAATTTTTCCCTTTCTTCCATGCAGATTTAATTTCCTTCTGGAAAGCAGCTACCCAGCTGTGGCTGTGAAATTGGTAATAAGCACACAGCTTTGGTTCAAAGGTGATCAAGCACTGCTCCAGTGTTTAAAGTAGTAGAAGATGGAAAAGACAGGAATGCAGGTAAGTAATGAAGGCACTTGGTGGTGTTTGAACCAGTCATCCAGGGAGTACATCACAATTGTCAGAGTGATACAGCAAGTTCTGGTCTTCTTCATACTGAGCCTTTTCAAAACAGACTCAGAAAACATGTCCTTTCTGCTAAAAGAAAACTTGGTATTGGGGGTGTAAATCTGAGTAGCTGTATGCAAAATAATTTCAAAGCTAATTTCACTCCCTCCTCTGTCACATTTTCACCTTCCTTAATAACAGCAGAATGGATTCACGTAAAAAAATATGGTTTTAAAATTATCATTCTTGCCTTTGAAATAGAAAGCCAGGTCTTCTGTTGAGGAAAATTGAAACAGATACATTGATTAAATGTAGTTAATCCAGCTTGCACTGCCTGAAGTTCTGGCACTGGTTAACATTTTTACAAAGCAAAATGCATATGAAAAACCTGGAAAAGCTCAGTGGTTGAAAATTTCCTCCTTGCAAGTCTTGCCATTGAATTTAGAAGAGGAGGGATCTCATGAGTATTCCGTCCTTTCATTCCCTTTCCAAAAGAAGAAAAAAGAAAAGTTGTATCATATTCTAGCAAAACAAAGCCAAGCATTAAGTTCTTTTATTTTTTAAAGTACATTTCTTGTTTCTTTTCTATCCCAAACTAACTGTTTTGCAGTTGCAATAAAAAATTGGAACTTCATGTCTGAGCATGAGGGATAGAATGGGGCAGAGAGATCTGACTAAATCTGAGCTAATTATTAAAGGAACAATGGGGTTGAGGATAACTGCTGGAGAGACTAGAGGCTCTGTACTGGGAGTGGAGATACCAAGCTGTGTGGTGTGGTTGACACCCAAGAGGGAAGGGATGCCATCCAGAGGGACCCTGGCAGGCTGGAGAGTGCCAACCTCATGAAGTTCAACAAGGCCAAGTGCAGGGTCCTGCACCTGGGTCAGCGCATCCCCAGGCACAAATACAGGCTGGGGGTGGTAGTAGATAAGAAGTTCAACATGAGCTGCCAGTGTGTGCTGGAGCCCAGAGAGCAACTGCATCCTGAGCTGCATCAAAAGAAGTGTGGCCAGCAGAGCCAGGGAGGGGATTCTGCCCCTCTACTCTGCTCTGGTGAGACCTCACCTGGAATACTGTGTACAGCTCTGGTGCCCTCAGCACAAGAAAGCTATATACCTGTTGGAGAGGGCCCAGGGAAAGGCCACCAAGATGATCAAAGGGCTGGAGCACCTCTGCTATGAAGACAGGCTGAGAGAGTTGGGGCTGTTCAGCCTGGAGGGGAGAAGGCTCCAGGGAGACCTTATAGCACCTTCCATTACTTGAAAGGGGCTACAGAAAAGCTGGGGAGGTACTTTTCATCAGAGAAGATAGTGATAGGACAAGGGGGAATGGTTTTAAACTGAGAGAGGGGAGATTTAGGTTAGATATTAGGAAGAAATTCTTCACTCTAAGGATGATGAGTAACTGGAATGGATTGCCCAGGGAGGTTGTTGATGCCTCATCCCTGGATTTTTTTAAGGCCAGGTTGGACAAGGTTTTGTGCAACCTGATCTAGTGGTAGAGTTCCCTGCTCAAGACAGGGAAGTTGGAACTTGATGATCTTTAAGATCCCTTCCAACCTTAATGATTCTATGATTCTATGATATTTATACATTTCCTGTGCATTTAGGATTAATGCCTGGTCCACAAAACTACCGGCTCCATCATTGCTTATAAAAACATAATCGAAACAGATTAACAGAGACAAAGTTACTCTTTGCTCAGAATTTGCACATTATGACTCTTCCCTTCCTCATCTGTGAGGTGTTTAGCACTCCAAATTACTAGTGTATAACTAGATCAATAAATTATTAGTACTTATGTAATGTCAAAGGTTCACATGAGCGTAGGTAACTCTGCCTCAAAAATATCCTTAAAACCATTTCTACTGCAAGTGATAGATACAGATACAAATCAAAATGAAGTAATGCCTTGAACAGTTTAGACTCAAATTCTCTTCAAAACAAGCAAAATTTCAGCTGAAAGTGCCCAGTTCTTCAAAGCACCTCATCTCTGCTGCTCTGCAGCTTCTAACATCACTGTTCCATAAGGCAGCAGCTGAGAATTATGTATCTGATTTTGTCCGGTTAAGTGTGACTTCTGAATGACTGAGAAGGAATCCATTTTCTGCTCAGCACTCCATGAGATTTATCAGTGAATGCATCATGTCCCAAACACACTGCTTCTGGGCTATAAAATATTCCAGTGTCTTATTAATAAGTTAATTGAATGCATTGTAATTTTCTTCGTGTTCATGCAGCTCACTTTGCCCTTGATTGCTAGAGATGCATTTGAAGATATTTAAGAATTTTGCAAGCAGATGCACAGTTATATCTGAATTATCATGAAAGGGGAATTGTTAATGAGGGACTGAAATAATCTTTCAGTAGAAAATTTGATGTAGTAACCTCTGTGTGAAGGACCAGGTATTTCACTCTGCAAACCTAATCCTGTTCCCACTGACAACAAAAGGAATTCTGCCTACAGAGTCAAGGCCATTTTGAGTTAAAAATTACCGTATCTTTTTCCTGGAAGTAAAGAAAATCACAATGAAATGAGATAAATAAGAGAGAAAAGTTTGACAAAGTCAGCTATAACTGAATAATGTGACTATTGAGTGATTCATACATTTAATTTCAAAATACATTATTTATAATCCAGAATTTTAAATTTAGATTTTTAGAATTTTATGTTGGAGTAGTATCACAGAAACATCCAAACTTCCAAAATTTGTGTGGGGATCAGTCCTACTCATCATCTCCCCAGTTAACATCCAGCACAAAGATGTGGTCACATCAATGAGTTATACCTTTGCTACTCTCTTGGGGCAGAGAGGATCTGTTGCACTCCTGAAAACATGATAAAAGTACCATCTGAATGTTCTGAAAACTCTCTTTTTGACTCAAAATAAAACAAACGCACTGTACCAGTTCTTACAAGATGTATCAGTTATTACAAAGGATTTCCTCACCTTGTTCTCATTTGGCTCAATCAATTTAGTTTCCAAAACTTTAGTCACTTTGTGAGACATTTTTCTATAGATAAGAGAGGATGTCACACCACAAAACTGTCAAATATATCTGGGACAGCTCACTACCAGAAGATGCTGAATGTGTGATGCATAACTGGCCTTGGATGTCTGGAAGATCCAGACGTCCTTAAGATCTTCTCAAGATGTACCTTTTATTCAGAGGCCATCAAAGACCATCAACCTAACAAAACATGTCAGTTTTAGCTCAAACACAAACACTATAAATCAGTGTCATGATCTCTCTCCGTATAGGAGTTAATAATGGTTTATATGCTTTTATATTTTATTGGTCTGCCACTCCTAACAGGAAAAACAAAGCACTGTTAACCTAAAACAAGACTAGATGGCTTAGTATCTCCAGTTGCTCTTTGGAGCAGCTTTAGAGAACACTGAAGGCACCAAACTGATCCCACATCATCCCTGCTTCTTGCAACACCTGTAAGGGTCCACTGTGAGTACAACCCTGTGAGCACTTAGCAGTGTATCTCAGCTGTCTCCATTTGCAAGAGGACAGTGTTCCTTCAGGAAACAATCCTAGGGTTAAATAAAAGCCAGCTCAGAGTCCAGGCAAGTTAAAAAGGAAGTCTCAAAAACCAAATGTTCAGAAATTTGTACAGACTCTTGGGACATCTGGTAATGACTAGGCCAATGTATAAGCTGTGGTATGAAGTTAATTCATTCTACAGCCTGTAGAAAACTACTGGCCATGGTAAGAAATTGCCAGACTTGACAGAAAAATGAGTGAGAAGCTGAAAACTTCACAGGCAGTGCCATGAGGGAGGATGACATTTAACCAGTGGGTAAGAGAGAGTTAGGTGAGGGACAGCCAAGTCCCACCAAGTGCTGAAGGAGAGCACTGGGAACCTGCAGGGCGTTGAGCTGGCAATACCTGGGGGACCACCACAGCAACACCAGGCTCTGATGAGATGACCATAGCACCCATAAGTATCAAAACTGGGACAAGTGGAAAAAAGTGATTGGGGTTTTGTGTTGCTTATTTGGAAAGAGGCCTGGAGGTAGAAGGGCACCAAAAAAGAGGGTCAAGAAACAATAAATGGGATAATTCAACATGCAAAGCATAGAGGTAGCTGTCTGACAGCTCTGCACCCGATCACCACGGCCTGAATTAGATATTGTTACCTTTGTAGGCTGAACTCTGTGAAGAGCCCACATGTATGGAGGGTAATTGAGGAATGACTTAACCTACACCTATTCTACCATGCAAGATAAGGTAAGGGCAGAGTCTGAAGTACAGTTAAGTACTGTACCAAGATAATTACATTATTTTATCCTAGAATCATAGAATACTGGGTTATAAGGAACCTCAAGGATCATCTGGTGCAACTTTTCCTGGCAAATGCGCTGTCTAGGCAAGATGGCCCAGCACCTTGCACAGCTGAATCTTAGAAGCGTCCAATGTTAGGAAACCACTTCTCTGGGGAGATTAATCCAATTGATGGTCATTTTCATTGTAAAATTTTTTGAACACCAATTAGTGTTGGACATGTTCAAAAAACAGGTGTACGTGGTGTTTCAGGAGATGGTTTAGTGGTTTGGGGTTGTAAGGCAGATGATTGGACTTGATGATCTTGAAGGTCTTTTCCAACCTTGATGATTCTGTGATAATAACCCAGATATATGGTTGTGACCATACAGTGCTTACCAAACCTACCTCTACCATTGGGAGGGCAAGTGGGAGCAAGACTTTACCACTGCTGTGTTGATACATGATGGGTTTTACTCTTTGTCTTACACTCACAGTGTAGGGTAACACTTAATCTCTTCCTCTGCCTGAGCATTTCTGAAACTCAGGTGTGCCTTTTGCCATGAAGAGGTAATGAAGAGGAAAGATAATCCTCAGAAAGTGCTAGGAGAAGCTTAATACCACACAATTCCTCATATGTTGCGAAAAGATCCTTATGGAGTGAGTGACGTGAGAAGAACATTGTGGAGAGGGTCTCCTGTTCTGGCTAACAGAGAGACTGGGAAGAAAAAGACAAACAGTGAAGCAGGAAGGTGTTAAGGTGCTCAGAGCATCCCAAGTGAGACAACTTTTTCTGGGGTATGGGATATGGATTCCCAGTTCACGCCTGGAGAAACATGAGTCCAAAATATACTGTGAGATATTTCAAGCAAAAAACCAAGCAGATTCCCCAAATGCACACACATGTACAGCACCCTGGAGTGGATTGGTTATTTCAGTAATGCTGATTTAACCAGCTAAAGCAAACAAAGTGTCTGGTTTCTTTTGCTTGTCTTCCAGCCTCTTTTCCAAACAGTACAAAAGAGCAGCTACTGACAACACTCTGGTGATTCCTTGCTTTCCCCAGCAGAGTCTCTCTTAATAAAGGCAGTGAGAATAATTCAGCTTTCATGCTAAGTAGGTATTATCCTAGTCAACACTGAATCCTGCTGTAAAATTGAACTAAATCTAGCTTTGTTTTGTTTTGCATAAGGATAAGGGAAGGCTGATGTATTTGTAATGTAATAATCTTCTATGTATAAGTTTAGGTCTCCAGCAACACCCTTTAACTTCACCTGCAGTGAAGCAAAGGCTTATAAATTAAAACTGATGCTTACAGTACGGGAAAGGCTTTTTGCAAGTGTCTGTCAAGGAGGGCAATTGTTACGTTACAGATTATAAAAAACCCACAACCCTCTTCACATCTTCAGGACATCCATATTCTGCTTGAAATATATTATATTGCAGTTGATTATTTTCAAATTATAGAAAGAAAGCTGCCAGTCTACTGTTGTATCATTAATAAACTTACTAAAAAAACTTACAGTTCTGATCAGATAACATAAATAGCTTAAAGAGCTAACTTGCTATTGAGTATGATTTCTTTATATTTTGGGACCAGTTTGTATGAAGTTATGTCATAAGCTTAAGCCATTAGAAATAATAAAGGTTCAGAATGGCTAGTTTTCAAAAACTGAGGAGCTGCTTCTCCACTTTCACTGGTAATTGTAAGTAATTTCCACAGAAATTAACGTCTGACTATAAAACAAGTGCTTGGAAACTCTGGATAAAATGGCAAATTCCCTGGGTGGGTAAGAAGAACCAGTTGTGTGTTTCTCTTATCAACTGCTTAGAAATGTTGTTCTATACCAATTTAGTCCCTCTTCAGCAGATATCAATTTGAAAAAGAGGGAACCATTTGAAAATTACTAAATAGTATCAGGTAGATTTTCTATTATTTTCACTACATTTGTCCCCAGAACATTTCTTTTCCATCCTGAAAGGTCAGTGGCCAAAATCAAGTTATGTTTGTGGAAACTGTACATGGTTTATGTCCTTGCATAACAATATTCTGAGCCAGTTCCCTCTACGACACAAAGTAGTGCTGATTTAACTCCTGAGAAATGCTCCTTCTGTGAGTAAAACTTAGGAAGAAACTTGCATTCATCACTTCCCTCAGAAGAGTGATCTAGATCAAAATTAATTTTTTTAAAGAGAAGAAACTTCTTTCTGGCATAAAATTAGTGTCCCATAAGAAATTCAAATTTAATTAGAAATATGATAGCATTCTATCTGTGGGAATATATTTCAGTGCATATTTTAAGGTGCATAACAAGGTATACCTGAAGGAAAAGTTTTTTCCTATTTAATTTAATTTGGGTGTGCATACCTTTCCCTGCTGGTTTAGAGAAAGTATATAGGGCTCCTTGTATTCTTTTCAAAGGTGCTGTTTATTTCCTTAAGAGTTTGAATTCATGACCCAGACTCCCAAGCTCTGAACTGTAAATTTCTTCTTATTTAAAGCAGTTTGCAACTTTTGTATTAAGAAGGTAAACAAAACTGGCTGATGCTAAGTTGAGGGGTGGCTCTAGGGACTGAAATGCAGACTGCTTTCAGGAGTTTCATGTGCAGCAATAAATGAAATTAGGCCAGAGAAAACCTTGAGCTCTGTCTCATGGCAGCCCATTTTCTCATTATTGGCATGCTCCTGAAACAGTTTTATCCACCTCGCAGTCCTCCAGCCAATGCCCAGGAACAACTCAGGACATTGCCAAGGCAAGAAACTTTTTCAGTAGGCTCCATGGATGAGGCCAACCTGCTTTTAGCAAGAAGAGGGAAGCTCAGCTTTCTGGGTACAAGCTGTGTCTTGCCATTTGCTTTCCATGCTAGAGAATAAGACAGAACTAGTTTCTCTATCTGGCTTAGACATGTCTAGGTAGGGCCAGTGACATCGCAGGCTGCAGCTGAGGCAGAGCTCAGCCAATTTCAATTTTAAGTCTATTATGGGCAACTGTGTACTCTCATAAAACACTGGAGAGGGGTAGGTGTCTCCAAAAGACAACTCAAAGAATTTACATTAAATGCTTGAGGGTAGACAACATAAGGACTTTGTCATCTCATCTACATGAAGAGATATTAGCTCTGACTGCACTGGAAAACTTGGCAAGGCAAGAACTACAGCAACAGCCATTTGTAATGAATTGTGGAGCATTTCTCTATCCATGGTCACAGTGTCACTGACAAGGAGATGTGTTCTGCTCACTGCTTACATAACCCAGAAGATTTATCACCGTGGATCATATCCCAAAGCACAATACTAAGAGGCTCTAAAACATCCTGATGTCTTATTAAGAAGTTAATTGAATTCCATTGTAGCACTTTCAGTATTAATGCATCTTGCTTGTCATTGACTGATAGACAGAGATTAATATGGAGATATTTTCATAGTGTCTTGCACGAACAGATTAACACCTATATCTACATTATCATAAAAAAGAGAAAAATTATTTGGGGAATGCAACCAAAATTAAGAGGAATTTGGTATGGTAACCATTGCAATCAAAGTCTGTTTTTCTAGACATCAGGGGAAAAATGTGGGTTGACTTCAAGAGGACTGGAATCATAAGCTACAATTTATGGCAACAATTATCTTTAAAATAACCTTACTAGGAGACTGTATCGTTACTGTATTGGGCAGCTGAACATCTTAAAAACAGAAGATGGAAACCTGACTCGTAAAGAAATGCACTCCTTTGGTGACAGCAGACTTTCCCCAGTCTGCTATTTTTCTGGGGGGTTTGTAGCTACTCATGGTAACTTTAGGCATCGAATCGGATGTCCTCCACTACACAAAATGTTGGATATTCCTCTGGGATTTCGTCTTTGAGTTAATAAAATTGTGACTGAGCCAAACTCAACCTTTGATTGCTCCAGGAATGTAATACCAAACATCAGAGTAAAACCAAGATGGCACGACAGGCAGTCATAAACCTCTTATGCTAATGAGTGATGGAGTAAGTGACCCAGAGTGAAGGACTACAGTCAAAGCTGAGGCACTGACAAGTGGCCCCAGCCACATAATAACAAATTATAATCCTTCCCTTCAAGAATTGCACAAAGAGAGCTCTTTAAAGAGCTTTCCCTTGGCAATCCCCTGGCTGACAGCAGAGAAAAAAAATGAAGTTATAAATAATTTTACTGTCAAGCGATTAAGGACACTTGAGTAACCCTTTACCTGCTCAAAGCATGTCTAAACTGTCTAATGCAGGAACTAGATCAAGCTGCTGAGCCAGATGCAATATAGCCATGAGTAAACAAGGCACAGAAGGATTCACTTATCAGCAGATAATTTCCTACAGAGGTTTGTTAAAATTTCACGTAACCTCAAGATGACCCCTACCTCCCTTCTGACTTCTTCGTATGATGGATGCAAGTGTATAACATGGGAAGTAACGTCTGACTTCACAAAACCTTTTCATACAGATCTTGGAGTGCATGCACAGAGGTAACAGCTCTCTGGAATTGAGCACTTTGCTCACGTATTCCCCCCCACCACCCCCACCCCCCCATTCTCCATGTCTCTCTACGGAGCTGATGAGCAAACTGTGAGCCCTCCAGTGGCCAAAATAATGTATTTCCAACTGCGGTTATGCTTCTGGTCTAGCCTTCAAATGATGCAGCTGTTCAGACAGGTTTTCCCTGTGAACTCTAGTCATGGCTATGATCTGGGATCAGAGCCAGGAAACTGATACCAAGCAAATACTGGAGAAATGCTGGAAGGAGCGGGTTACTCAGAAAGCACATGGAGAGATCAACACTACTGGAGATTGTAGCAAAATTTTCCATTGTATCCATAGACTTTAAAACAAGTAGCCTCCTGGATTGTGTTCCAGGCTAAGTAAAAGGGACCCTCATTGTAACACTAGAAGAACAACAGAGAAGGTACTGAATGAAAGGGTGTATATCCACAAAGCTCCTCCGTATTTTCCCACTAAAGGATGAAAAGTGCTTAGTAGCTCACTGGGAACAGAACAGGCTTTGACTTTATATTGACATTACGATTGAAGTTGAAAATCAACAGAGAAGGACTAGAGGAGAAAAGAGATGATAAATTAACAAGCAATTTATGTAGTCACTCTGCCGGTTTTACAAGCCTGTTTCTCTGTCTTTCTCACTTCACAAAACCCTTTCCCCAGACTCATTCCTGACACCCATTCTCTGAGAGTAAGACAGCATAAGAAAAAGGTTTTCTTGTACCTTTTTCTTCCTGTCCCTCAAGGCTCTGGCTTTCTGTTCCCTGTGAAAAGGCACGATATGCCAAAAGATACCAGGGACTGAGTGATAAAGGTGAGGTTTCACAAGTTAGAGGTCATATCTCATTGCTGTAGGAGTGATGTTTCGGTCAGTGTGTGGCTGTGTAATTTAGAGAGAAAGGAGCTTGACAATGAGTGTTCCTACTAATCACAATGTGTGGCGGGGAGTCACAGATTCTGGTAGTGAAGCTGCAGGGTATATTTACAGTTTCACCTATGCCATGCACTCAAAATAATTTAGACATAGGTGCATTAGAACAAAAACATAGGGTAATAATTATTATTAACACTGCTTCTGAGGGTTAATGGCTGTAAGGTAAAGATATGACTGCAGGGGCTACAGGTTAAAAGACTGTCTGTTTATTCAGAGGAATTAACTTACAGTCTTTTTAACATTGTACTTCCATTACAGTTTCTACAGTCTTAACATGTTTTTGTTTTGTTTTATTTTGGTTTTTCATTAGTGCAATTATGGAGTGATTCAGACTACTTTTCTAAAGCAAGAAACAGTTATATCTGGTTTGAAAATTGGGGTTGATTTGGGTTTTTCTTTTGGTTTTCCTTTTTTTCAATTTCAAAAAAAGAATAGGAAATATAGCTCAAGACATAGTATCTGTTTTATTAAGCCTCATTACAAATGGAGTTAGGCATTTAACATGTCACCTAACCCTTAGATATAATTAAGGATGACAGTACCTTTAGTACTATGTCAGACTATCTATGGAATTACAAATGTAACTCTGGATTGCACAGGGTGAGAACAGTGTCAAAGTTATCACTACCTTTTCTTCTACTTAAGAGCTTGCATGATAAAATGTTCTTATGGTCAGGAAAAGAAACCTGAAGTCAGTATTTGGTGTTCCCATGGCTCTGACAATGATTTACCATGTCTGGTAAGAGCAGGGCCAGACCCCAGCCACTCTGTTCCACCACCTATCCATGACAATAGTCCAGGATGGCAGCTCCAAGCATGCTCCAATGAGCTCCAAATATGCAGTCCATCAAGCTCAGCAAGGTATTTGTATTCCTCTCACCAAGGAAAAGAAAGATGCTGACATTAGAAAGGCAGTTCTTTCATTGTCTTTTCTCTCTAAGGCTATGCTAGAGATGGGATCACACATCTTTTGATGTATGGTCCCATTTACTTGAGTATGAACACACCGTGCCTACAGTGCACACTAAATGCAGGGCTATCAAGCCTCCACACCTGAGTGACTGGATTCAGGGGGCCTATGCCTCAAACCAAGTTAGTGTTAGCTGAGCCTGTGCTGGTGTAGATATGCTCTGAGCCATGAACAGAGACTTTTCATACCAGACTCAGTGTGCAAAAACATCTTGAAACACAGCAAACTTGTAGTCAAAATATAAGAGAGGAACAAGTGGACCCAGATCTGCTCTGCAGTGAAGAACAGGAAGAAATGAAACTCAGAAAAAAGTTTAGTAAAAGCATCATACAATGTTCCATTTTTTGGGAAATAGTCTTCACTTCTGTATTTTAACAGTCTTTGAGGATTTTCTGATGTGTAATGTTACCAGGTATAATAGACATCTACAATATCAACATTATACTAATTTTTTTGTGTGTAATTGATTTCCATTCAACTACTTAAGCTAGTCTGAACAGTATTGGATGAGCTCTTAGGGTGTATCTTGAGCACAGAGGACAGAAATTTCAGTTCTGTGAAGAAATTAATAAAATCTGCAAGGACAATTCTGATAACTGGCATTGCATCACTGGAAATGTTTTTTCAAGATAAAAATATTACAATTTCTTTGCCTTTTAAAACTGCATCATAAAATGTGCACAATGTGTTTACAAATATATAACATACCATATTAATAATCTTATATAATAATATATAAGCATAAATATGTAAATACATAAGTAAAAAATTAAAACTAAATGTGATACCTGAACAAAAACAGTAGCATTTGCTGAGGAAAAGGGAATATTTTGACACAGCGAGAATTTTTTAAATTTTTTCCCAAAATACACCTCCGAAATCAACACTGATATGAAGCATTTTCACTCTGATGAAGCTGAATACATTGATAGAAACTTGGTTCAATCAATTTTTCTTTCCAATTACTTCTAGTTTCTAGCCCCATCCTTGTAGTTGCTCCTTATAAGCTTGAATTTCAAGGGAGATAAAGGTAATAAAACTGTGAGAATTTGTGGTTTCTGCAGGGTCTTAAGACAACTACACTCACAATCCAGTGAGCAGTCACACCAGAGGCACAGGTGGAACAGCAGGTATATGCCACAATAGCTGGCGATAGCTGTTTGTCTAAAACAAAAGCCACTCTCGTTCTGTTTGGGTGGAGATAAAAGCTTGTTTGCAACAACTGTGGGTAGTCACATCTTGTTATTTCCTGAGTTTCATGGGCACATCACCCTTGCCCATCTCCTGCAAACCTTCTTCAGTTCTAGGGGATTCATTGGTAAATCACAAGTGGCAGTACAGACACACTTAAAAGTAGGACTCATTTTCGGGAAGCCAGTATGCAACAACATATCTCACACCCTGAGGACACTGAAAAGATTTTGCCTTCATGAGTTGTGCTGGTGAGCAGCACCAAAAAGAGGAAGGGAAAAAAAATAAAATAAAATAAAATAAAATAAAATAAAATAAA
>NW_009954114.1:747982-749734 GCF_000747805.2 Chaetura pelagica | reverse complement strand
AATAAAATAAAATAAATAAAATAAAATAATAAAAGGGGGAAAGAGATTATGGGAAAACCCTTAGTGTATTTAATATGGGATTATATTAAATCCGAACAGAATTATTTCACTATTACTAGCTTTTATTGGAATATTCTCTTGGTAACAAACTCATTTAATGCAACTGCATATTAGATTTCAAGCTAGAAAGAAAATGCAGATCCTCTTCAATTTATATATTTGCCAATAATTGGTACCTAGTGAAGAGAAGGGGAAAAAAATGGATAAAATTAAAATAGAATGTAATGAGTTTTGTAACTTCAGTGACTTTTGAAAAATTAAGAAACGTTTAATATGACTACAGGGACTGAATAAGAAATGACTTTTTGTTAAGCTATATCACAGCCCTTGAAAATTTAAACCAAACAAGAACTGTCAATCATTTTCCACTGAAATGTCAGCTGCAAGTATCACACTTTCTTCCTGACCTGTCAATACTCTTAAATTGGGAGCAGTACTATGTTGATAAAACCTAAAACTTGCACTGCAACTTAAAGTAGCATATTTCTTTCCCTGAAGAAAGAGGGAGGAGATGAGAGTGATTGGTCCTGAACGATTTAGAGTAAGCATATGTTCCTCTGTCTTGCAGCTGCCCACTTCTAATTAGATGATTTCTGTCTTTCCTCAATATGACCCTAGAGTCCTGGGATGCTTTTGCTTTATTAACTCCAAGCTTTACTTCTTAGAGGTTGTTTAATTTTTATTTTTATTTTCTTTTCCCAGGTGAAAGGAGAGCAGTATGATAAAAACCATACAAAAAGACAACAGAGAATGAGCTTTCAACATGGTTTCTTCTGTCTTTGCTTTTTCCAGCTATGAAAAATGGTGAGTAGATGTTGGAGGCTTCAGCTATTCAGCAGGGACACAGGACACTCACTGTGGCATAAGCTGCTGCAGATGGGGTGAATGTTACCATCAGAGGTTCCATGTATTTCATAGGAGATTATTGATCATTTAAAGGTGGTTACTAGATTATACTCCAGGGGATACTACCTGTGTCACAGATCCAGAAGACATACATCCATGTGGCATAGCAGCTATACTCAAGTGTGCAGGGCTTCGGTGAAAATGGGAGCATCTTCACTTTGACCCAGCTGGTATGTGTAATTCCAGTACCTGACACTCTGACTGAATGTTACAGTGAGAAACCTCTGGTAATAGTTTATTTTTTGAGGCCAGCTTCACTGATCTTTATGATTTTAGATAGAACTGTCTGGATACAAAAGAAACATGGGCTTTTTGAAAAACATCCTAGAATTAGTAACATTGAATCAGAAACCTGACTGAGTATGCTGGCATGTTTTAAAGTGAAAGAAAATTAATTTTAAATTCCAGCAATCATTCCCTTCACTATCCTCCCCCTAAAAAAAAAAAGTTTAAAAATTAAAAAAGACCTCAACAAAACCAAAAAATCTTCTTAAGCAATCTGCTTAGATGTTTAGGCTCAGAACCTTCCCTGTGTTTTACACAGAAAAAGCAAAAGAGATGGATTGAAATTATTAAAAAGATAAAAACACCCAAAGCTCTTTCCCCTCACCTCGTCACACACAAGGAAAAGAGAGACAGGTATCTATCTACTCTATTAGTACACATTGCAACATGACTGAATACAGGAGTGCTTCCGGCAAACGGCATCTAGGCAAATTGCCCAACAGGTAGTACAACTTATTAGTGAAGAAACTTTCTAAAGGATAACAAACTACAGCAGGAATT
>NW_009954114.1:731576-747934 GCF_000747805.2 Chaetura pelagica | reverse complement strand
AGGAATTAGAGACCATTTTATATTTCAAGGCAGGCACTCTGCAGGGAGGTGGAACCCTTTGAAATATATGTCCTTTTTCACTTCTCAAATGTACCTCAAATTGTAAGAAGTGCCAACCTCTGTGCTCCAGGGGTCCAAAGGGCTCTCTAGTATATGGTGCTCAGGGTTTTAAGAACATTTCAGATGAAACAGATGATAACACACCTGCAATGTAGATTATGAGGGAAAAGACTGGTGAGGATTTGCTGTTCTTGTGTTTTTGTTGTTTTCTTCAGAAGGGACAAATCTACTTCCATTTATCATGGGGAAAAAAATTACAAAATAAATTTAAATTCTGGATAGTATTATCAACAGTAAACCCTGTTAACCAGAGAAATTCTACCAAGATTATTAAAACTGTGTTTATTTCTGCCAGATAAAACCCCTTTTCACTTAAAAGTGAGTTTCAAAAAATGAATAAAGGAGTTTGCTTATTCAGGATTGGTTTTCTTCTCATAAAACTGTATCATACTTAAAAGAGCCACCAGAATGGTGGCCTCTAATTAGCCTCATTCATTTTGTACAGTAACCACAGACACAAGAAAATCTTAGTAGTAGTCTTCTCCTTTATTTCTCTTCTCTAGCCATTATATATAAGGCAGTGCTGAGAATCTGAATTCATTGGGCCAAAAAAAAGCATCACTTCTTTGTGAAAATGAGTATTTACACTGTAAAACGAGTGAAAGATTCTGCCAATCCTGAGTACACTAGTACTGTAGCGAGCCAAGCCTAACAATGCACAAACAAAAAACACCAAATGCAAGAAATAGAAGCTCAAGTCACAATGTAATATTATAATATGAGCAATAGCAGTCTGGCACAAAGTGTTTTATTGCTGTTGGCAAGAGGTTTTTAAGTATGTGCTCTTGTTCGTCCAAATGAAAAACAAAAATGCTGTGCATGAGAAATCATAGTTGCTTCATTTATTCTCTGGTTATACACTCAGAAAGCCTGAGATTGCTGGGTTATTGATTTAAACAATCTACTCTCAAATCTTTTCCTTAGGAAAGCAGTCATTACTCACCCAACTATTCTCACTGAAGCAAATTCTGTTCCAAGCAACATCCATGTAGGATAAAGCAGAAATAAGTTTTAAAAGTCTGTACGTCCCAGTTTTGTTCCTCTGACTTCAGTGTTGCCTCTTATGAGCTTGACCTATGATTTGTACGTGTTTAATTTAAAGTGAGATATACATATATAAATCATGCAATCTCTGATTTTATATGTGTTTATATAATATGTGTGTAATGAATATCTGCCAGCAAATTTGTATTAGCCACCATGAATGGCTCTGACTCTCCTCTCACCCACTGAAGTTTACAGCAGTTGCTACACTAGGCTTGATGCTCAGCTAAGGTACCTCATCTGAGAGCTATTAAAGCATCACCAGTTGAAAATCCAGCCCTTCTCTTTCAGTGAGTGTGAGCCAAGTTTCCATCAGCAGAGGTGAGGACATGAAGGACAAAACCCCCAAATTGCTACTTCTGGACTGAATGAAATGTTTCTCCAGTTCCTTTACCATCTTAGGCATAAAGGTGTTTAGTCCCTTGTCTGAGGTGCACCTGGATTTCTTTCAGGAGGAAGCAGTATTTGGTCCTGAGGGCAAAATATGGCAGCAGTTTTTATACAAATATGTATTCTGCTGGAACACTCAGGGCATCAGAAAGAGGCTGAGAAGCACAGCAGTTAACATTGTCTTTTCTTTACAACTTAAATGTATTTCCTTCTAATTATCAGAGCATTGTGTTGCATTGCTCAGCAAATACTGCATCTTCATGTAAAGCCCACAGAAATCTATGGAAAAACTTCCACCAAACTCAACAAATTGTGGATCTGTCATGCTATCCAAGCTGAAAAGAAGTTATTTGGCAATCATTCTCAGGTATGATCTACTGCAATCTGATTGCACCACCCCTTCTACCTATTCCTACATGCAGGTTTCCAGTTTCCATTCCACAGCCTCAGAAGCAATGGAATACTGGGTCTCTTCTCAACAAGAGTTGAAGATTCTTGGGCCACGTATTGCTGGAAACATATTTAGGCATAATTTGTTTTCAGAGAAAGTTTAGCAAAGGAAATAAGATTTGCTGGCTCTGGTCACATTCAGTGATTCTTTTGGAGTAATTAAACCTGTCAAGGAACCATGTCCCATTGAGGTTGCACAAGCTGATATGGGTTTTCATTATGGTTCATTGAGGCATGTCAGGGTGCAGATATCCAAATGCAGTAAAAGTAATGTATGAGACCATCAGTGATGAGTTCGGTGCAAATTCAGACAGAAAAGAAGGGTAGCATTAACACTTGTTTGAGCAAAGCACAGGGTCTGCTTCCATTCCTTCTTTCTGCTCAAAGCTTCACAGGGCAATGCACTGGGTATTAACAATACTGGTTAAAAAAAAAAAAATCCATAAATAAAGAAAAAAATCAAAACAAACAAAATACACACAAAATAAAACCCTAAAAAGCAAAAAAAAAATACTAAGCTTGTGGAAATAAGAAAGGGACTGTATTGCTGTTTGTGAAAGCAGTTTGTGAGACATCCAAAGAGAAGTTAATCCAGGATTGTGGTGGATGTTTCATGTCAGATCTGACAGTAAAAACAATTGTTCCTTGTACATGTTGACAGCTGAAGATGAGTGGCTAAAAAGGAGATATTTTCTAGACTCAGTTCAAAAAGCACTGTGGCTTAAGTCAGTTGAGACAAGTTGCTAGGACTTAAATTAGTAATTTCAAACATAAGATACATGAAACACTCAATAAAATTATCTTTCTTTCTTTTTTCTTTTTTTTTTTTCTTCCTGACACCTAATATTCAAGATAATCTTTTCAAGCCATCTGGCTAAGTCATAATCCACTTTTGTTTGATTTGACAGATCGATGAGCTAACATTACACAACAAGAGGTATACAAACTAATGAACATGCTCAAAGGTCTGTTTTTTTATTTACTTGGAGCAAAGCACAAAAATTTATAAGCCAATCTGAACCAATTTACTCCCACAGACCTCTATATCTACAAGCTGGTAAACACCTTTATTATCATTGCTGATTTGTCTTACACTAGATGTCAAACACATTAATTACAAATACAGATGCTCATGGGAACATGTAATATCTACTCCCAAATTTTAGTCAGATCTATTCTTTCATCCATGCTCTTCGTAACTTTTATTGCCAATTATTCTCCCATTTCTAGATGGCTTTGGGGGCCAAAGTACTGGTTGTAAAGCATATTAGTCAAGTACAGAGAATGGATGTCAGCCTTGAGACATAAAATCAAGGTTCTGCCACTTATGGTCATTAAAAACACCTCTCAGATTCTTTAAGACGTGACATAAACCCAGAGTCTTGCCATTTGCCATCAGTAAAGCACACCTTGGTAAAGAAGGGAAAACTGTGGCTCGTAACTCATGAATTTTGAGCTGAAAAATTGCATTCTGCTTCCACACAATACAGAGTGCTAGATACTTTCCTTTTCATACATTGTTCTCTTCTGTGCCAATGCTGCCATATATTATAGGAGTGGGTCACCCGGCTGCACTGTCATTCACTGTTAGACCTTTTGGGCTCAATTTTGAAGAGGCAATTTGAGGTAGAGGTGGACAAGAAAGATATTTATCAGCACATTGGATCACATGAAAAAGCAAACAAAGCAAGAAGTTTAAACACTACTGGCACTATATATAGTCTTCTAAGTTTAGCTCCAAAAACCAACCTAATAACTTTGAAGACACCGCTGCTTAATGGTTTTCTCCTACATCAAGCAACTCTGCTGATTCTGTGAATATGCTCTACTTCACGAATTTTTAGTTCATTTTATGTCATAACACAATGTAGCGCGTAGGATGATTCAAATTATCTGCCTGCCACAACTGTGTCTAAACTTACGTTTGCCACACTGTAATTCAATCCTGGACCACAAATTTACCCAGGAACAGGAGAAACATGGGAGTGAGATGATGGTTAGGATATGTCTGAATTTCAATCTCTTAGGAAGTCAGAAAGTGGATGGTGCATGCACCCTGTCCCAGGAGGTCGCAAGCTCTCCATGATCTCATGGCAAAGGCATAGCTCAGGTACTCTAAAGTGTTAATGGTTTCCTTCATCTCTCACTCCAAGGGACTATGGAAGGAGATCACCACCTGTTTAATCATCTGTGTTTGCAAAAATATCACTGAGACTTCCAGAAGGGGTGCAAATATGTTTGGGTTGCTGAGTCCTCTGTTTGCAGCAGATCACTCTCTACAACTACCTGAAGGGAAGTTGTGGTCAGGTGGGGGCTGGGGTCTTCTGCCAAACAACTAGTCACAGGATGAGAGGGCATGGCCTGAAGCTGCACCAGGGGAGGTTTAGGTTGGATATTAGGAGATAATTCTTCATGGAAAGGGTGTGATTAGACATTGAAATGGAGTGCCCAGGGAAGTGGTGCAGTCACCATCCCTGAAAGTGTTTAAGGAAAGGCTGGATGTGGCACTTAGTGCCATGGTCTAGCTGATGTGGTGGTGTTAGGTCATAGGCTGGACTTCATGATCTCAGAGGTCTTTTCCAGCCTCAATAATTGTGATTCTGTGACATGTCCTCTGCATCTTCTTCTCAGACAGACAATGCCGTGTTGTGCAGTGTTTGGGTGTAATGAGGTTCTGGCCAACAAAGAGTAACTGAGAGTTTAATCCAGCTAAAACCATTGTGATGTTTGTTAAAGGAAGGAACCCAAGGGATCAGTGAGTACAGCATTTTACAACCACTAGAGAGGGGATCTGGACAATCTTTAGGAAAGGGATGTGTGGGCAATCTGCTTGAATTGCTCCCAGAGCTCTGAAAATAATTCCTGCTATTAACGTGAAATAACGCAAATATGGAGCAAAAATAGGTCAGATTTGCTAGAGACTTTTCCAAGTTTATTTGTTGTTGAGTTTGTTATGATAGGTATCTATAGCCTATCCCTAGAGGAAAAAGAGATGAGTGAATTTTTAGAACTGCAGAAATTAATAAACATGTCAAATTAAGATACAATTTCTCAAATTCTGTCAAATAGTATTTGTTCCCATGACTGCATTGTTAGAGCCATTGCCTTACACTCATGAGGTGGCAGAGTTCCAGTGACTCTAGAAGTTTAATAAAGTTTGTAATAGATGTATGATGGAAGAGATATATGCATGTATGCACAGAAGACTAATTTTGTATTGAAGGATTGTTGGAACAAAGGTGTCAGGATAATAATATGTCCACATAGACATGTATGGCAGCACAGTTATATATACATGTCTCAAACTGTTTCTACTAAACCAATCCAGCCCTTCCTGTGTAAAATTAGCCCTCTTTCTATTGTAGAGAGGTTAGTGATGTTTCAGTCTGGAATGAAACCAGAGGAAAGGGATAGATGATGGGGAGTACAGAAAAAATGCAAGGATTATTTAACAATGAAAAGGGATTGAAACAGCTTCTTAATATTAACTTTGGAGCTGCTATCAAGATCTGTTTTCATGCAAAGGTGAGAAATGAAATATTATTGCTATAAAACATATGAATTTCAAATAGGGTGGAAAATTAACAGCTCATTTAATGTATAATAATGCTAAAAGATATGGTTACTTGTGTCCTCTGGGAGTGTATCATTGACCAAAGTTATTGCCGTGTACAGAAAACACAACCTGGTATAAAATATCTGTCCTGTCTGCCTGGTGTTTTATGGTCAGGGAACAGCCATGCAGGGAATTCCAACAGAGAATCATTTGACCTGGGCACAGAGAAATGAAGATGTTTCCTTAAAAACTTCTGAATAGAAGGGGCAGATAAACTGCAGCTATTATAACTGCACTCACCATTCAGTGTGAATGACTGACCCCCTACAACCTGGATATCTAAATGTCTATGGGAGAGTCAAGTAACTCCTATAACACAGACAGTGAGTTGAGCCTTGTAGGAAATAAAGCAAATTTATAAAAATGCATTTAATCACTATCAGCTATTCTTCAGTGCATGAAAAAATGCTCCTGGGTTACATCTAGTCAGGAAATCACATCATCATGTTATTCACAGGAGTCTGAAAATATGAATAACTCGTCAGTGATCCTAATTATTCCTACAGGAACTAAAGGTCAGTTACTAAGTAGAAAGTGTTGATAAAAAAAGCATTAGTTTCTGGCAGAACATGCTTTATTAGCATTCAGCAGATAATGGACAACTTCTTATGCTCTACTGTAACACTTTATCATAAATACCACCTTTTTCTTAATAATTATAATCTTTCACATCTATGGTGGGTATAATCCTGACATTTCCCAGAGTATTTTATATGTTGTTCTACTGGATTTAGAAATTATAGATCTGGTCCAATGACCTCTGAGTGATTTTTTTCCTGTGGTCACCAAATTGGTCCTTATTGTAGGAGTTAACAAACCAGTGGCATAACTATATCTCTGTACAGGAATGCAGAACTCCTCTTAAAGGCTCTTACAGCAACATCACCCAGCAGAAGAGGTCAAGAAATTTTTAAGATAAGTATTTCATTGGACTTAACAGTTGTATATATTTAAAGACAAAATATTTCTACAACAGCTGGAACGTACCCCTGGCAACTGTCTTTATATAGAATGGACCATAGGACTTTTCTAGTCACAAAGAGCTCTTAACCTACTATTTTACACCATGTGGAAACACCAGAGCCTTCTCAATACTATGTCAAAGCTTCAACCTTCCATTAACTTGGGTTCTGGGATCAGTTCTTATCACAGTTAAATAAGCAAATATCATTTATTCCATGGCTGTTTCTCATAAGAAGATTTAGTGGTTGAGGCACTGAAATCACAGCTATTCTGCAATACTGGTTTGTGAAATCAAGATTGAGGTAATTTCATTATTGAAGTTTTTGCCCAGTGCAAACAGTTAAGCTGGCTGTTGAACATAGAAAACAGAAACAATTATTGTAATACATTACATGGACCACTCTGAATGTTTGTGGAGGAGTTTTAGTTGTGGTTTGTTTGTTTGTTTGTTTTTAATGGGTAATATTGCTGCATATCTAAAGCTTATGGAACAGATCTTAGGAAGCATGTAGGAGACTCAGGCAAAATTTAGACACATTCAGGAGAAAATTAAGGAAAGGTCCAAATATATTGCTGAGCCACCTCAGAAAGGAAAACTTTCTTCAGGTTTGTAAAGTTGAATCCTTTGGCACTCCTCAAATTTTGCTGTTTCATGAACATGCTGGGCTTGATACCACATCTACCCAATCATTTGTGTTGTTTTCAAGTAATTTTAAAATCTGGTGAAACCGCTGGTCTCAGAAAGGAGACAGGTAGATTATAAAACATGTTGATCTGAAGGAGTCTCAAAATACCAACCTCAACATCAAGGATAAAACCCCTGTCACCATAGAATGGGGTGTCTGATTATCAGTCTTATTAGAGTCCTTCCTTCAGGCAGCAATGAAAGATTTGTGAACCCATCTAGCTTGACACAAGATGTGCATGATCCCCTAATCTAGCTGTTGAGTTGCTCAGCTGAGAAAGTGGTTGTCTGATCCTTTGCTACCTTTTCCTGAATACTGTAAGTAAGGTGAATGTGTGACAATTGGAAACTGTGGAGATTTAAGTCTTCTTAAGGGAAAGCAACTGGGTTATGCAAACTATGAGAAAGGTACACAAGATCATTTAAGTTCTTCTCAAATTTTCCTGCTCCTGTTTTTAAAGAAATTAACATTCATCTTTCAATCTAGGATCTCTTCTCAGACTGTTGGGTGTTCCTCTCACAGGGTTTTCCAGTAAAAACAGCCAGCTGGAGTACCACTTTAGATTTTGCTACAGCTGCCAAGACAAGAAATCTGAAGCCACTAAAGCTGTTCAGTTCAACCCAACACAACAGTCATACCATTGCTAGGTACCCATTGTGTTAAAACAGAATGTTTTTATTAAAAGAGTAATCTAACTAATTAAAATAATTATATTTCTAGATTTTCTTCCATAACTAGTATCAAGACAAGAAAAACTCGCCCTGTGTTATACCTATGTACCAAAACTTCACTTGTATTTCAGAAAATCATGTAATATTCATGGCCACATATGCATGTATATGAGTCTCAGAGCATATAATATCTAAAGAGCATAAATGTTGCTGATTCTTCGAAGAACAGGATCTTGCATGATTTGAAACCCTCCAGGCTAACCTTTTATTCCCTCACTGTGAGAAGAGATAATCTGCAGTCTGAGAGTTTTCTACATGGATTGAAAAAGAAAGAAACAGATCCCAGAAGGAAATTGTAATGAGTTGGCTGGAGAGATCTAACCACGGTCCCTGAGTAATCTTACTCCCTCAGGTAGTTTTATTTTTCAACTCTTTGTTGATAACCTTGCTAGCACTCTCCATCTAGACTCCTCTTGCCTTTCCTTCTCACACCTCTTAATAACATTTCCTTTCATGTGTCATCAGCATCATCAGCATCTTTAAAACAGAGGGAAAAAATTACAGTCTTCTCTTGTAATTCTCTGTTTTAGATAACATCTTTTATCTATACTAGTAAACCCACAAATTCAGCTTTCTTCACAAATCCAAATCATTACCCAAATTTCTTGTCTTTCTCTAACACAATTTGCATCTTTTTTTTCCCCTGGTAAGGCAACAGTTTTTCCATGCTGTGAGCTGTACCATATCCCTCAACAACCGTTACAACCTCTATTTGGTCACCTAAAGACTGAAACTGATTGGCCATCTCTACCCAAAATTCCTTGTTCCCTGGTTGCACATTTTAGCACACATTTTTTTATGTGGTGGAGGCCATAACCCTATATAAATAAAAGGAAGTATATCCCTCCTATTCAATATCCAGTCAGGGGAAAATTATTTGACAACATTGACCATTAAACAGGGATAAACTTTAAGATGTTTTAGAGATTTCAGCCTAATGGATGTGCTGTTATCCCTCATTTCAAAAAACATAAGATGTTATATGGGGATGTATTGTTCATGGTTTTGGAAAGAGGAGGAAGTGCATTATATATTGGAGAAAGTTTAAAATGAAATTAAAACTCTGGTTTCAGGAAGATCTTATAATCCAATTTACTGTAACCTTGTTCAGCAACTGTAAAAAAAGATACTGACAGTCTGCTCATCCTCCCAACAAGGTTAGCACATGAAAGCCAAAGCACTCTGGATCAGAGCATCACTGGCTATAAATCAGTGTCACACATGAGGCCAATGGCAAACATGGACATATTTCCTCAGTATCACCCCCTGTTGGGTCTGTGATTATTCTGAATTGGCAGGGAAAAGCATATATTAGGAGGACTGAATCGTCTGACTGATTTAGGTTTCTCAGTAGAGAATGGGAGATTTTTTGTTGCTTTTTGCAAGCTGAGAATCATCATTTGGGTTTTGTTTTTTTTTCTTTCTTTTTTTTTGCCATCTGTCATGGTACTGGAAGCTGTTTGCCAGGGACTGGTTCTGATGCTATGCAGCCCTGCGAATTCAGAGACATTTAATAGATATTTGAGCCTGAGATGAAGTGGCTCTGCAAAAGTGTGCCAAACTGCCACTTTCAACATTGAACAGCACTACACCATTGCTCCTGCATCAGAATGCCATATTGCTGATGGCTGTGACAGCTCAGATGAGCCCCTGATGAGACAGATAGCTTCTACTTGTTTTGGAAAGCAGACTGGCCCACGAGACCCTGTGAGAGCCAAATTGCAAGCAACTGTTTGAACCATTGCTGGCCTGGACAGTATTAACTTGCCATGACAGATGACAGTCTGCATCTGCTTTCACTGTGAAGCAACAACTCTAATTGATCTAGGAACTAATCAGAAACAAATATTTCTATCCAGAACTTGCCTTTTGACATTCCCGTGGAGGCATGCATAAATACAAAACTTCTAATGAATCTGAATTCACACAAAATCACCTCTGAGTGGTTGAAGGAGGTAGCAGTGAAGGATAACATCCTCTCTGAGCACATTTTACCTCCTGTTACAGCTCTTATTTGGTATTGGTTATTGCATATGACTAGCACACTCAAAGCCATATTTATAAAAGGGAAGCCAGAATTGTCCTGTAAAGGGCAATTCATGGGGGTCAGTATAGACCTTTGACCTTCAAGCAGCTGTGTATGATTGTTATCATTGTCTTTGCTGGAGAACTTGTGTTGCCAATCTGTCTAAAATACAGAAGGATCAATAGACATGGTTCAAGGGAAAAGATGCAACCTGGGTAGTCTGGAAGACCACAAGTAGAGGAAAGAAACAAGCTTGCTGGTCATGAGGACTGCACTTGGAAGCCAGAGAGAGAGAACTGGAAGTGAAGTTCTGTGCATGGCTCTTTAAAACACCATTCAGAATAATGCCTAACAATCTGCAACATAATCTCCTTTATTGCTCCAGTAAAAGGTTGGAATTTTTTTATACATTCTGAACATACATGGGAACAGGCAGGAAAAGGAAACATAAATAAATAATTACATGATGCAATATACATGACAAAGTACTCGAAGGCTCATTAATAATGGAACATGTGCAAAAATAAACTATAGCAAAATCCAAATAAAATGAACCTGGAGTGCTCTTGCAATGTAATATTAACTGATACGATTAAACAAACATGTGATGAAGTCATAGTAAACACATGCATATAACTACTGTGGAATTCTGGACTGGCCTCTCAGGCCCGGAAATCACAATTTCACATCATTACCTTTTTAGGAGAAGCTTATGCCAAGTCACTGGTAAAATGGTTACTTTCGTCAGTATCTAAATATTGCCCTGGAAGAGCTGATGGTAGCAAACCACTGTTAAAAAAAAGTTTCTTCTCCTTTGTCAGTGATGCAAATCAATATTTCTTTCTTATTAACTGTAAAAGCATTTGTCACTGCCAAAGAAATGAAACCAAACTGGCCTCTAGAACTGTAAGTAGTGCATAGGTATTAACTGTAGGATGGAAAAGAACAAAAGAGAACACATAACCTAGACCCCAAAAGACAATTTTTACTACTTTTACAGCAAATGAGCAAACTTACTGAAATCTGACTGATTATATTCTCTTCTGAAAAATTCATACAGGCACACACTAAAATACCTCCACAGTAACTCTATTGCTTAACCCACATGTGTCACACAGTACCCATCTTCCCCTAACTGCTGCCAGAAGACACAGTTTCACATTGGGCAGGTCTGCACATCCTGCACTTCCCACCTCTCCCACCTCCTAACCATTAAAGACCATCACAGGGAAACCTTCAGATTTTGCAATCCCTTATGCACTGAGGAGGGTGTTTAGGGAGTCCTCACAATCCCCAGCTGCCAGGGCTGCTCTCACCAAGTTGCACTGCTGCTCTACATCTCCTGCTCAGTATGTGCTAAGGGAAGTAATGTGCTCACAGACAAAACCTGCTCTCACCATGCATCCTTTATTGCACTCCTATCATGGAGTCAAATACAGGGTCCACATTTTCCATACTGTGACACTTCAGTCTCCTGTCGGAATCTGAAGAAATCCAAATACGCTTCTCAAAAATGTAAAGGAAAAAAAAAATATTTCTCTGCACTTGCTGCTCCTGAGATTCAGTGTCTGTGCACACCCTGCTGAGCTCCCAGGTATGGAGACACACTCCAGCCACATCTCCTTTCTATGTCACGATGAAACCTAGCCCATGGTGTTACCTTCACCCCCTCAACCACATGCCTAACATTGTGTCAACAAAGTCTCCTGTTATTTCAGGAATTTACAGCCTGTCAGTAAATATTTTCAGGTTAAAAGTTCAAAGCCTTAGGATAGAAGAAGGCAGTCGAGAGCAGTGTGGATTTCTATGTACAAATGCTAATGGAAACAGCTGAATACAAATGTTGGGGCATGATACCACTTTTACAGAAGTCACTGTAAAACTATCAGCCATTACACTGTCACAAAGTTCAGCTTCAGGTATAAATTTCTACATAAGTGTTTGGAAGTCTCTTTTTTCATTGCAAATCTCTGCACAGGAAATACAAGCTGTATTTGGCTTAAAATTGAAGGGACGTGTTATTGCTGAACAACTCAGTCAAGCTGAATTTAGGCTCATTATGTTTTATTATTTCAGTAACATGTAAGTAAGCTATTAAGTTTATAAATTGTCTTCTAATCCTGACTTCGAGATATTTTTTTTTTGCACAATCCTTTTTTTTACTTTTAGCCTCATTTTTTAAGTACTCTTCTCAGTGTGAGCACATCTCTGTCACAAACACAAATATTATGTACAAGCTTGAGGAAAGACTAAGTGATGGAGAAAGTTTGTTCTGTAGCTGGATTACTTCACAGGCTGCAGCAGGGCCAAAAGAGCTAGTATGGTCTGTTGGATCTGTATTACATTGTAAACTAAGCACATCCTGCCTACTAGGTAGCACATAAGATTAACAATGGTGTAAACCATGGTTTTCAGAATAAAGTAATTAGATGGAATTTAAGGCCAGGGAAGTTTTTACCAAAAGTGATCAAATTTCAGTGATCTACTGGCCATTTAACATGGAAAAAATGGTGCTCTTAATTCATTTCTAAGAAACCGTTATGACTGCTTTAATGAAAAAGAAAATTGCAGAAAAATACTCAATTATATAGGTTATTTAAAAAACTCCTAAGAGACAGCTAATGTAAAAATCCATTATCAAAACAAGCTCACCAAATAAAGATGGAACATTTTAGAAAGAAAGATCTGTAAAGTTATTGATTTTTCTTTTCTCTCAAATAAACTAGAATATATCTAATAAAACTGCAGATGCTTTTTCAGTATAAGATTAAACAGAAATGATAGTTTTGAATTCTGGGGGAAAAAAGCTTATATAAAATCACAGGTGTAAAACCTAGCAGAGTTGAATTTCAGACATACCAATCACAAAATAAAATATACATTACTCAAATGCTTATCAATCATTCACATTAGAAAATAAAGTGAGCATTGATTTATATGTGTAAGGGCTGTGCATGAGCAATGCTGGCTCCTTTGAGTCAAATGTTGGACCAGCACACTGCAGGAACTGCAATATTTAATGAGCAGATAGATGTATGCAGGACCACTCTGCCTTGTGGACAGTAAAGTATTCACCTGTGGATCAGTTCATAGACTGATCTGATGAGCAGGAACACTGGTTAAATGCTCATCATATAATTTCAGTATTGAAAACTTCATGATCTTGCCCTGTGTGACTCAGTATGTCTTTAGAGAGAAGATATTACCAATGCAGATAAATGCAAACTTTGGAATGCCTTATTATATTAAGTGATAAATACACCCACAATTCCTGACATGTCTATAAGACTGTGAACACTGTAGGATTTACTCAGGCAAAACATGGAATTTAATGAACATAACTTACCAGTATGGAAGTCTTACACATTAGAAACATTACCAACATTATGCTGACAGAAGAGCATTTGACATGAATGCTTAAAAACAAAATACTCAAGAAAAAGGCCATTTTTAATTTTTTGCTTCTAAATTGCCTGCCTTCTTTCCTTCTCTCTTTGTAATAGGTCTTGTGAGATCAGCCCTTCTACAAGTGAATCCGTTCAAATTCCTGGCAATTTCTGATACAGGAGAGCTACTGTAATTTCATGCCTCTTCAAACACACAGTGAGAGCAATCAAGGGAAAAAGAAATTAAAAACTAATTCTGCTATTTATTCTCTTCATTTATTTTATCAGTCATCCCCCTGTCACGCTGAATAATAATCAACAAGACTTGATACACACACTTAGCACAGGGCAGACATCTTTGCGGGATTCCAGAGAAAACTGCAAACCCAGAGCAAATGCTGATACCGATGGAACGACTGAATTAATCACAGCAAACATGTCGCCAGTATTAATGTTTCTGTTCACTCAGCTCTTCAGGCAGGCTAAGTATAAAGGAAGTTTACCTAACTAATCATGTGAATACAGGGAGAAGAAAAAAGGCTTCAGAGCTGTTTACCACCACAGACAGCTGCTGGTATGTGGAAAGTAAAGTAGACAGCATGTCTACACTGAGGTATAAAATTACAACAAAAGTATTGTGACAGACTACATATAATTATTGCTTAAAATGTCTGGCTGCAATTATATGATTCTGTACCATTTCACATTTAGCAGCTTAGTGCTGAAATTAAGAGGCTGTGATGACTGTTTAGAGGAATCCTATTTAAGGCTCAGGCTCTTTGTGGGGTTGGTTCAGAATTCCTCAGTCAAAAAGCTAGATCAAAGTAACATCATCATTTCGTTTTCGTTTGAAATGTGTTCTTACTGGGGAAACCAGCCAAGAAATTTTAGGCTCAAAGAATTTTAAAAGTTTGAAGGGTTTTTTTTTTGTTGTTTGTTTTGTTTTAATTTTGTTTTGTTTTGTTTTAGTCTTTTTTAATTTTGTTTTGGTTTGCCCTTTTTGTATTATATCAGTTATAAAAAGGGTGAATTCAAGGTGATTATACATGACTGTACAGAAAAGTAGGTGTTGAGTGGTGCCTGGCTGTATATTTAAGCATCATCTGTAATTTGTATGAATCATATATTTAAGAAAGACAATTTCACTCCTGCATCTCCCGGATGGAAGAGTATTGTCACAGTTTGACTCAGGTCCGACAACAATGCTCTCGATCCCCCCTCCCCCCAACCCAGGTAGGGAAGGAGAGAGAGAAAAAGAGAGAGAGACTTGGCTGGATTGAAAACTAAACTACACAGCTTTAATTAAAACACTAATGAATCATACAAGAAAATATATACAATTATATACAGATAGATTCAGGTATGGGCAAAAGCCTCTCGCCTCCCCCCACCCCAGCAACTCCCACAGCACTTCCCTGAACTGGGAAGAGTCCCCAGGAATCCCGGAGCTGCTGCTGGAGAAAGCAGAGAGTTATGGGGGTCAGGAGATCTCGAGCCCAAGGGTCGACGGTGATGGATGAACAGAGTCCTCCCCGGACGCCGGCCATGGACAGAAGAGAAGGGGAGAAGAAGAAGGAAGGAAGTTGTCTTCTGTGTTCTCTGACCTTCCTTTGAGCTTACGTAGATATATGGAATGGAATATCTTTGGCCAATTTTGCTGTCCATCTAACTCAGCCTCCTACGGGGGGGTCACAGATCTCCCCATAGTGTCTGAGCCGGCAGAGTGAAGGTGCGACCTTCAAGCCTCAGTAGTTAGAAAAACATTCCACTGTCTTATCAGCCTAGCAGAGCACACTGTTGCTAGTTACAAGAAAGCTTACTGAAGGAAAAAAAAATCAGCAAAAAGAAAAATTGGCTTCATCCTGGCTCAAACCAGGACAAGTATGCATTTGGCTCCAGAAGGAGGTTTTAATTGTGTAACAGCAGAAGTATTGCAAGTGGACAAGTCAGAATGGGATGAAATGTCTCTGGCCCTGTAGGGCTAGAATTACTAAGGTCCCTTAAAACACAAAAAAGGCATCTGTTGAGAGCTTCATAAGTGCCTAGGTTCTCTTACTTCTTTTAAAATAAAAAGCACACAACTAGAAGCTCTTGGAAAACTTTCTCTATATATCTAGCTGCTTTTACTTCCCTGTCTTACCTCTTTCACAAACCTGACCCTTGGAAGCTTTGTTCCTACAAAGGGTCACAATTTTCTCTACCAATTTTTGAACCATTTTCTGTACAAATTTCTGAGACACCATTTAGCAAACTGACTTAGGCCACAGATTGTCTGAAATGAATTTCTTCTCCTCTGCACCAAGATGGAGCAGGTTATTATTTGCTGTGCCTCTGAGGGCAATATTTCCTTGAACCGTTGTACAAAACACTCCTGTCTATGCCATTTAGGAGCTCTGTTTTCATCAGATGCCAAGGCTGATTGAAAATGAAAACCCAAGAAGGAACAGCTCCAGACATCAAAAAAACACCCTATCTTCCCACAAGTAGGCCATCGGCTCCTCAAGAAAGCTAGCAAGATACAGAGACCACCAAACCAGGAGCTCTTCACTTGTCAGGATTTCTTAGCGTGGAGTTGAAACCAGAGGGTTTCTGTGTCTTAGAGTACATCTCACATACCCCCAGCACCAGCTGACACTTCACAGCAATCCCTTTCTTACAGCAAATTTTGGAGCAGTACACAAAATTTTCAATAGAGTCAGTTTCTATCATTACCTCTCCCTGTCATATTCCACCTCAAGAGAATCCAAGGAGGAGCTGAGGTCCTGATTAGACCCACCTACCTCTGTACTACCTATTTCAGTGTATCCGAAGCACTTAAAGGAACTTGCTGGAGCCAGTCCACTCAGATTTTCATTGTTATTTGCCTTTTCCCTCTGCCTCCTAGGAATCAGTCTCTGTGCTCTCAGCTGTTTTTTTCATTTTCCCTTGGTTCCAGAAATCTCTTTC
>NW_009954114.1:718282-731473 GCF_000747805.2 Chaetura pelagica | reverse complement strand
CTTTCCCTCATCCTTCCCCATGCTTTTTTCTCTTCCAAAACAGGCCAGACACGGTCTGTCTATACCTCATACAGTGCAGCTGACAACACCTGACTTTGCAGTACCATAGGACCTCAGGAAGAGGTCTGGAAGACTCTTCTTTAACAACTCAGAGAAGTTGCCAGTGCTCATTCAAAAGCAACAAAGCACCCTGGTTCCTAGTGCTATTACTGCCAAAGCGTTAATTGCTTTTGAAAACCTCACTAGATGCCTCTCTCATGCAAGATGCATAAATCCTTTTTCCAAATACAACCCCAAACACCTTTAAATAAAATAAAAATATCCACTGCAAACAAAGTCTCTCTGAAGGTTTAGTTACAAGTGAATACTATTAAGACTTGTATTAATGTCCTTAAATATACATCAAACATTTCAGAAAACAACTGACTGATCTTTAAAGGAAATTTGCCTTTTCCCCTGGATATAGTTTTCTTCTAGCAGAGGGAAAGAATTATACTGTCCAAAAGGAGAGTTATAAATTTTACTACTGGGCTAAATACAATGTGTGTGTAAATCTGGCAACTGAGAAGTGTTGTTAACTAGATAAACATTCAGCTTTTCAGCCCTACCATACATCAAAAGGACCTTCCCCTACGCTCCTCATCCTGACAGCAGTGGGTATTTTTAATGGTGGAACAAAACTAATTTTATTATTTGAATAATACCTCTAGAAAACCAAGATCTCCCAGCTAACAAGTAATCTGGCCTTCATGTAGTTTAGTGTGACTAAGCAGCAGCCTGCTAGGCTTCACAGCCTTGGAGAGGTTTGCGGCCATGCCTGAGTCTCTCCCAAAGCACACATTTTCGTCTCCAACACAAAGCTGAAAAAAATGCAAATCAAAAGGCCTTTGGCTCACCCTGGACGACTACTAGGGAAATCTCTTTTCCACTCTCATGCTTCTGTTTCCACACCATGAACCTCCTCAGTTGTTGCAGACTTTTTCCTGCTCATATGGTCATCAGTTGCATCCCTTGCATACAAGGACACATCCTCTTAGCTGATGGTTACTAGAATCTTAAAATAATAAAATCATAGAATGGTTTGGGTTGGAAGGGACCTTAAAAGATCTTGTAATTCCAACCCCCTTGCATGGGCAAGGACACCTCCCACAAGATCAGGTTGCTCAAAGCCCTATCCAACCTGGCCTTGAATGCTTCCATGGAGGAGGGCATCCAAAACTTCCCTGGGCAACATGTTCCTGTGTCTCACCACCCTCATAGTGAAGAATTTCTTCCTATTATTTATGGATTTCCCAGTAGCTGGCACTCCATGACCAGAGGTAAAATTAAGTGCTATCCTGTTAACTCATGTCCTAGGTACAAGATATGGTATAATGTACATTCATGCCAACTGCTGTGACCTACATCCTAAGATCACCTCAGACACTTTCTACTTATCCCTTCCCAGTAATGAAGTCTTTCCTGGGCATCAGTCCATACTCATATTTCCCCATATGTTACTTGATAAACTAGATTTGAGTGAAGGAGTCAATATTTGCCATATGTCAGTAAATATACAGTGTTGCCCATTCACCATTGCAGCCATACACATTTCTTTAGTCTTTACTAAGTTAAATCAAGTTTAATATCATAGGAACCTGCTATGCCACTTATCCAGACAGCCCCATTCACAATTTAGAGTCCTATAAAAATGATAATAAGAAGAAAAATTGTATTTCTCATTGACAGTCAATGAGATGGAGTGTATTTCTTAAGTACTTATATGGCCCTCATACCCCCTCATCTATTGCCTGAGGCCCTCATTGTCTCCAAGAAAAATCACCATTAATCTCTGTTTGTGCCAAATCTTTGCAGTACCAGGAAAGGGTGCCATTTAATAATAAATTTTAAAGTTTTTACAGTCAGAATCAGTGTTGGCAAGCATAGATCATTTGTGGGTTTTGCTTTAGAATGCCTGGAAAAAATGTTTTATAATAAAAAATCCCCAAATGTTATTTTATCGAGAAGGATGCAAAAGGATAGAAAGATACAAAGAAAACTGGCCAAAATTTGATTGCATGTTTTAGAGATTCTGGTTATGGAGCTGTGAATCTTTACAGTTCATAGATTGGTATGGATTAAATAGATCTTAAATTTATCTGATGTTTTTGGGTTTTTGTGAATTCCATCTTGAGGGAAGCTCTTTCTCTCATGTGGGAGGCTTCTTTGCTATTTATGTGCTCTGCAACTGTCCTGTGTGGGCAATCACTCTTCTATGTCAAGAATTTGCCATGTCCTGAAGCACCAAGTCCCAGAATCCCATAAAGCATAGAGAAAGATTGCACATCCCTTTTTAAAAATCCCTCTTCCTCTGAAGGGAAAGGTGGTCACAGCAAGGACCTGTTTCAAACATATCAGTGAGGAAAAGGGTGGGCAAAGAAAAATCACAGTACTAAAAAAACAGAAACATCTCTACAAGGATTTGATATTATTGGGCATTCTCCCTTTCCTCCCTTCTTTTCTCTTTATCTTTCTTTTTTCCTTCTTCCTTTCTTTCTCATTTTCTTTCATCACTTGCCCCTGTGTGTGCATACTCAGTATGTGTATATTCATATTCTTAGTAGAAAAAAAAAAACAAACAGAAAACAACAGAATAATTTGAGACTTCAGACTGAATGTGCCCAATGCTTCTGTTTTAAAAGTGGAATAAAATGTAGTGGCAGGCCTCTTACAGAACATCATCCCTGGAGTGTTCCTCAGTAGCATTTCCTTATCCACAGAATGGGGAAAATCTGGTAAGATTCCTCCTCTTCTCATGAACACACCAACTGTTTGAGAAAATATTTCATCTACATAAAATGGGAAATTCTGTGTGGGATGCTCACTTCTCTTGAAGCTGAATATTTCTATATAAAATATTTAGCTTTTAGGAGGAGACAGTGAGAAAGACTGTATCAGTACTTGTTACCTAGGGAATATATGAAGAATATCAAACTTCTAATTCATATCTCTCAGAGGAATTAGAGGTTTCTCTAAAAGTGAAACAACACATGATATTCCTGTTCTTGAATGTTACTAAAGTTAGGACTTTCTAAAATACAGACAACAGCATTTCAGGTAGGTGCTCTGAATCACAAAGTCCGTTTGTGCTTCAGTTTTCTGAATGAAATATACCAAGTCACACTCCTTTTATTTCCAATTATTTTAAAATATTTTATATTAAGTGAAACAGCAAAACTGAGAGCAGCTTTATATACAAGTGTCTTGTGTTGCATTCAGCTCACAAAGAGAAACAGACCTTCAAAACAGCCGACATATGAATAGTTAATGAATTATAACTGAAAAATCACAGAGAATAGGCATGACTGAAACTTTGTCCTTTGCTGGAGCATTGGAATACCAGCATAGATCCACATAAGCAGCTGGAGTCAACCTTAGGACTACATTCTGGCCAAGTTCACAATATTTCCAAAATCCAGTTGCACAAGATGTTTCTCATCTTGGGACCCAGAAGCCCTGATGAGTGTAGATGCTTGGTATCAAACATGTCTTACTCATGGGTCTCATATACATCACAAAATATGGACTATCATATCCTTCTGTGCACAAGAGACATCTGGACCAGGTTTTTTCCATAATTTCTCTTGTTGGCCCATATCTGTCCACTACAATCCATATCCATGAGAACTCATGTATTTCCATATGGCCATGGGATCCCAGCTACAGTGAGACACTGTTTAAAACGTCTGTCATCCAACTATACACATGAGGAACACCTCTGAGCTCATGAAACAAAGGTGAGAGAAAAAGTACTCTGTGCATCATCAGACTGTTCTAGCCCCAGCTCTTCTGAAGTAGACATCTAACACAGTCCAGCAGATCAAGCTGTCAGAAAACCAGCTATTAAAGAACTGAAAAAGTCCCTGCTTTTATGATTTCAGGACATCTTCTGCTTTTTTTATCTAGCCTCCTGGAAGGAGATTGATTCTTGGGACTTCCCTGAAGAACCCACAATCACCATGGGGGTAGCTGGGACAGCAGCTGTGAATTATGGAAGAAGTATGTGATGGTTTGGACAGCTTGCTGGGGATGACTTTCATAATGAACCCAAATATTAACATAGGCAGCCTAAATAACAGGCTAAATAACTTGTGATTTTAATAGTTTTAATCTCCATTTTCAGTCATTTTTTGTAAACTAGGTAGATGTTCTTGAAATACAGCAAAGCATGTATGAACATCTGGCACTTCTCCACCATAAAGTGGAGCTTAAGCACAAGCCATTATTTTAAGAGTTAAAAGCTCTTCACTAAAGACTGAAGGCTGGACACAAGGGAGGATTTTCCAGTGCACCACAAGAACCATGTTTGAGAAAGGAGAATACATCAGGACATTCAGAAGAACCACGGCTGCACCCTCAAAGACAGAATCCATGTGCCTTGGGACAGGATGTACAAACCTCAAAAGCAGATTTAGATGGGAAGGCAGGAGAGCTGTTACAACTTTTTTATTTTCTTCTTTTCTAGTCTCTTAGTCTCTTTTTGTGATGGAGGGAAGTTCACAGCTGCATTACCTAAATACAGGAATTTTCAGAGTAAAGGAGTGAGACCAGCTGCGGTAAATTAGTTAATTCCACTGGCTCATTATATCAGAGGCATACTCTGACAAGCTGAGACTGGCTGCTATTACAAGTGTACAGCCTGGGAGGAAAAAAATACCGATGTGAAGGTTTGAACTTTTTTCTTCACAAAGTTGCTTTAATTAGAAAACCAGTCTCTAAGAGGTTTTGTACTGCGAAAGCTCAATTGTTAAAGAGAATTGAGGGTTGGATACTCACATTTGCCCATCAAGTTACTGAGCTGCCCGTTCCATATATCTTGGTTTGTGTCCTTTGTCCAAAAGTGGCTCTTATCACCTGGGCCCACAAAGGATAGAAAATGGAGACATTTATTCCTCAAGCACAAAGAGCCACTTTGAAGACATAGCTCTTTGTTCACTGTCAAACACTTCTTTTGGTGTCAGTTAAGGAGTATTGAAATTGTTCTGTGTTGGTTTAAAAAGAAATAAAAATTACACAGGTAGCTGAGACACAGAACAAGCTCTTGTCTCATACTTCTGTAATAGTTTATGCTGCAAGAAGTCAGCTACAAACAGTGAGAACCCACTCCAAGAGGAAGAGAAATGCCAAAGTGGCCATGGTGCCAGCCCAGGCTGGAGGAGAGTTGAAGGTCCTTGTGCTGCTACTGATTCATGTCTTGTTGTATAGACAAGGGATGTCTAAGGACTTGTAGTTTATCATTCATGTCCCTCAGCTGTCCAGTGGTGAAATGGCCTTATAATTTTCAGAATTTTCAGTGAGGGACTGTGAGATATTCAGGGAAAGGTCTAAGAAATTATAGGTGCTTGAAACAATACAGTATATATATTTCACTCCAACACAAAAATGTAAATCTCTGCATATCAACAACTGCCTAAATGACAGAGGTATCTAAACTTGCTCCATGACACATGTGGCAAAGCTGATGCTTCCAGAAAATAGCAATCTTTCTGCAGGTGGTCAGTGCCTCTGCAATTACTGTTAATGCTTTTGAAACCTCTCAGCCTCTGCACATTCACAGACCAAAGCAAGCACAAGCAGCTTGATGATTCCCAGATACACTAATCTCTGATACAATGATTGGAAAACAAACAAGCACAAGTAGCGTGACCAGCTTCAGGTATGGGAAGGGTAAGTCCAGTCAGGCGTTCACTCTACAATATGTCATTGCCCTGTGCACAATTTTTGGGCTCCACTAACAAAAAACCTAACATTTGTATTTCCTCAGCTTGTTGTTAATACTGAAGTGGCTTATGCCCATGGAAGCACTGATGGGAGATTTGACCATATTTCAGAACTCCCAGGGTGTTAAAAATTAATTATTTTTTTGAGCAATCATAGATTAGCAACTCACTTTGAAGGGGGCTGGGGAGAGAAAGAGAAGAACCCAGATGAGAGAAAATTTAAATTCCCTTAAAATTTCCCTTGAAGTTCCCACAGAAGGTAGAATCCTTAATAGGAAACAGAAGATGGGAGAAAAATGATACATACTTACATGAGTTTTGTTTTGTGCAAATCACCAAAGGACTGAGGAGGCAGATGTGAGGGACCAGGAGTTCATGAGGGAGGAGGAAATATCAAACTAGTTTGGCATCCCTCCAAGACTAGTTAGAGATGTTCACAAATCCTCCAGGACCATAAAATTTGTCCAATTTTAATGATAACACAGTCACAGTGCCTCATTATCCTTGTTATAGCAAATAATTTCTCTGCCCTGGGATTTTACTCATGAGCCCATGACTTTGTACTAGGAAATAGGAGTGCTCCTGCACACTGTGTTTTAATCACTGCTGTCACCCAGAGGTGTTGTTGCAGCCAGTCCACAATGTTGAAAATATTTTTGCAAGAACTGCCCAGCAATAAAACTGCTCACAACACCAGTACAATTCACAGAGTGGATCCAGCTGAGCTGAAAGGGAAAAAAAAAATTAAGGCAGGAGTAAGCTTGACTTTTCTGTGGAAGATAAAAGCACAATGGATATAGAAATTAAAAGCAATGGGGAAACCAAGCTGCGTTCTGATCCTTCAGGACCGTAGCTCCACTGCTGTGTTCTGAGAGTCCTGAGAGGCTCTTCTCAAGACCAGAGATGATGGGACCTTTCATGTCCAGACAAGTTTGGAATCCTACACCATTAGCAAGTGGCTTTATATATGACTGCACAAGGGTGCACAAGATGTCTGTGGGCTGTCTGATGTAGCAGTGTGAAGGAAGAGGGGTCGGATCAGGGAGCATTAGAACAAGCACATCAACAATGTCCATGAATGGTTATGAAACTGGTCTTTGAATCAAGATTTTCCTTATCAGTTCCATGAGTAGATGTCTCAGAGCCCTCCTTTAAGCAGTATTTTTATGGAAATCTTTACAGTTAATTCCTATAATATATATTGATTAAAGTAACTGCTGTGGTTTGAGCCCAACATGACAACAAAAGGAACAGCCCCATGGCTGCTCACTCAGCTTCCTACACACACACACTCTGGGATGAATGGGATGGGACAAAGGACAGGGAGGGTCTTCACTGATTTAGGTCCCAGGCAAAACAGACTCAACTTGGGGGGAAAAAAAAATAATAAAAATTCACACTAATCAAACACACAGAGGACACAGACACACAGAGCAGGGCTTGCATATGTTACCCCACCCCTCCCTTCTTGCTGGGTCCAAATCACTTTGTTCCTGGTTTCTCTCCTTCCTTCCCCCCAGTGGCACAGGGGGATGGGGATGGAGTTTAGAGTTAGTTCACAGGCTGGTGGTTCTTGCTGCTCCTTCCTCCTCAGGAAGAAGGATTCCTTACAGTCCTTCCCTGCTTCCCTATGGGGTCCCTCCCATGAGAGAGAGTACTCCATGAACCTCTCCTTCATGAGTCCTTCCCACCAGGTCCGGAGCTGCTCCAGCCCGGACTTCCCACAGAGTCATGGCTCCTTCAGGAACAAACTTCCCTGGCACCAGAGTCTTCCAAAGCTCCATAATCAGAGTCCACCGACAGCAAATCCACTCGCCACAAAATCCAAGTCCACTGGCCAAGTTCACCTCTCCTGGCACCTTCAGGGAATGTTCCATGACGTTCCTCCACGAGCGCAGAGGAACAGCTGCCATCTCACCATGGGTTGCAGGGAAACTTCTGCTTGGGCACCTTCTTCCCCTTCTTCCTCACCAACCACCAGCACTGCTTTCCTCCTCCAGGACAGCTCTCCTCCAAGTGCTTCTCTGCTCAGGTGTTATCTCAGTTCTTTCATATGTTAATCACTGAGGCATATCTATTGTCCCTCCAGTGGCTCCTTGGCTGGTTTTTGGAGCAGGGGGAACTTGTCAGCTTCTTACTGGAGCCACTCCTGGGGCCCTTCCCCCACTACCAAAAAAACCACCAAACCAAACCAGAACAGTAACAATACAACAAGGAGCTAAAAACCTCTATAACAGTACAATGTGGTTTTGGAGTGAACTGATACACCAAGAATATTCTAATATTTGCTTATTTTATGTTATTCTTAGAAGCACTAGAAAACACTTTCAGAAACCTTGGTGTAACTCATCTGCAGTTTGGATGCTTTAATAATTTACATTTATACCTAATGATCAATATTATTTATGCCTAATCCTCTGGGTCAAAGATTTAGAGGCAGTCAGAAATTTTGCCACAACAAATTCTTATCATCTGAACACAATGGGCTCATTGACATTTTGTCCATCTTGGTGCTGGCCCAGGAGGTTACTGGTCACTGTTGTGATTTTCATATAATGAAACTAATCTTTAGCTGAATGATGAAACAAACTTTGGCCTTCTAAGAGACATCACATATACTTGGGTGCCAAGCCCCAAGTTATAAAGAGAGGGCAAGCTTTGATGGGTTTTGAAGACAGCTCAGCCTACGTATTGAATAACTGCCAGTGCACGATGAAGACCATGGATTTCTGGCACCCAGACTGGGAGAACTTGAGTGGTTTAGTAACGCCAAATTAGGTAGCCAGCTGGAGATGCCCAAATTTCCCTGGGGATCAGCAGTTTTAGACCAGGATAAAAAAAATTATACTGTATCTGAACTTCCAGGTGATGAGATATGGCCATCACATCTGAGCAGATGCTACAGGGGGGCTGCTTCATTTAATGTATTCACATTCCTTCAGAATTCTTCACACAAACACAGAGAAGACAAACTCCTCCACAGATAGCCATTTCCCTATGCCTCAGCTTATCAACACAAAAGAAAGTTTGTGCTGCTGCTACCTTTCTGTTGCTACAGAGGATGGCTTTTCAAAAGGGGAAGGTATAACGTTGCTTTCCTTCCATAGCAGTATTTCATATATATTCCAGGGCATTTACACCTCAAACAGAGAGTTATCAGCTCAGTTGCTCAGTTCCAAGTTTGTAACATTGGCATTTGACAATGACAACTAGTAGTTAAGCAGCAAAATTTACATAGAAATATCTGACACTGAGTAAACAAGGAGATCCCAACAATGTGGTTTAACATACTCAATTTTGCAACTGTAGCCATGTTTGATGGAAGATACTCCCAGTCATTTTCTGCCAATATCTGTAATGAGAATCAGAAATATGATAGCATATCTTAAGCAGTTTGAGAACTTATTGATTCCTGAGTGTTTATAAGAGCTTCCATTTCTGGGCTACAGCAATTGCCTTTCAAGATGGACAAATACATGTGTGTTTATATACACTTTTAAAAGTTTTAAAGAGAAGTTCTGAGATCAGATTTCTCTATTTTATAGGTTGCTGTGGAAACAGATTAGGGCTCTGGAAATAAAAACCTGTGTTTGACTATAATGCAAAGAACAATCCATAGCATGAAAGGAAAGAACAGCTGGAAGTTGGAATAGTGTAAGCTGACATGTCAGACAGTAGCCAGACAAAGTGAGCCAGGCACTGTCTGAAAAAAAAAAGGGGGGGAAGGGAAGGAAAGTAAGAACTAAGCACTGTCAACAAAGTCCGCAAAATGGTCCAGCTGTTCACTCTCATCATAACTAAGAAAATAAGGAGAGAATTCCAGGGTTGAGGATTACATTTGTGAAGAGCAGCAAACCTGAATTCAAAGAGCAAATAAGATTTCAAACAAAACAGACGCCGCACAGAGGTTTTTATTCGGAAATAACTTGGATAACACAACACTGGGTTCCAGACAAAACACACATCCCTCTGCAGCCTTGCTTGTAAAAGGCCAAAACGAATTTTAATGCACTGCATTAAGCAGACTTTTACAGAAAATATAATTTCTATAATTTCATTTTTTCAGGCTGAGCATTAATGTCCTCAGTAATTAAATAGATTTAGAGAACTGGAGAAAAGGCATATCCAGCACTGCAGAAACAGCTAAAAGGTGAACAAGTTTCACCACAAATCCTTTCATATGTTAATCATTGAGGCATATCTATTGTCCCTCCAGTGGCTCCTTGGCTGGTTTTTGGAGCAGGGGGAACTTGTCAGCTTCTTACTGGAGCCACTCCTGGGGCCCTTCCCCCACTACCAAAAAAACCACCAAACCAAACCAGAACAGTAACAATACAACAAGGAGCTAAAAACCTCTATAACAGTACAATGTGGTTTTGGAGTGAACTGATACACCAAGAATATTCTAATATTTGCTTATTTTATGTTATTCTTAGAAGCACTAGAAAACACTTTCAGAAACCTTGGTGTAACTCATCTGCAGTTTGGATGCTTTAATAATTTACATTTATACCTAATGATCAATATTATTTATGCCTAATCCTCTGGGTCAAAGATTTAGAGGCAGTCAGAAATTTTGCCACAACAAATTCTTATCATCTGAACACAATGGGCTCATTGACATTTTGTCCATCTTGGTGCTGGCCCAGGAGGTTACTGGTCACTGTTGTGATTTTCATATAATGAAACTAATCTTTAGCTGAATGATGAAACAAACTTTGGCCTTCTAAGAGACATCACATATACTTGGGTGCCAAGCCCCAAGTTATAAAGAGAGGGCAGGCTTTGATGGGTTTTGAAGACAGCTCAGCCTACGTATTGAATAACTGCCAGTGCACGATGAAGACCATGGATTTCTGGCACCCAGACTGGGAGAACTTGAGTGGTTTAGTAACGCCAAATTAGGTAGCCAGCTGGAGATGCCCAAATTTCCCTGGGGATCAGCAGTTTTAGACCAGGATAAAAAAAATTATACTGTATCTGAACTTCCAGGTGATGAGATATGGCCATCACATCTGAGCAGATGCTACAGGGGGGCTGCTTCATTTAATGTATTCACATTCCTTCAGAATTCTTCACACAAACACAGAGAAGACAAACTCCTCCACAGATAGCCATTTCCCTATGCCTCAGCTTATCAACACAAAAGAAAGTTTGTGCTGCTGCTACCTTTCTGTTGCTACAGAGGATGGCTTTTCAAAAGGGGAAGGTATAACGTTGCTTTCCTTCCATAGCAGTATTTCATATATATTCCAGGGCATTTACACCTCAAACAGAGAGTTATCAGCTCAGTTGCTCAGTTCCAAGTTTGTAACATTGGCATTTGACAATGACAACTAGTAGTTAAGCAGCAAAATTTACATAGAAATATCTGACACTGAGTAAACAAGGAGATCCCAACAATGTGGTTTAACATACTCAATTTTGCAACTGTAGCCATGTTTGATGGAAGATACTCCCAGTCATTTTCTGCCAATATCTGTAATGAGAATCAGAAATATGATAGCATATCTTAAGCAGTTTGAGAACTTATTGATTCCTGAGTGTTTATAAGAGCTTCCATTTCTGGGCTACAGCAATTGCCTTTCAAGATGGACAAATACATGTGTGTTTATATACACTTTTAAAAGTTTTAAAGAGAAGTTCTGAGATCAGATTTCTCTATTTTATAGGTTGCTGTGGAAACAGATTAGGGCTCTGGAAATAAAAACCTGTGTTTGACTATAATGCAAAGAACAATCCATAGCATGAAAGGAAAGAACAGCTGGAAGTTGGAATAGTGTAAGCTGACATGTCAGACAGTAGCCAGACAAAGTGAGCCAGGCACTGTCTGAAAAAAAAAAGGGGGGGAAGGGAAGGAAAGTAAGAACTAAGCACTGTCAACAAAGTCCGCAAAATGGTCCAGCTGTTCACTCTCATCATAACTAAGAAAATAAGGAGAGAATTCCAGGGTTGAGGATTACATTTGTGAAGAGCAGCAAACCTGAATTCAAAGAGCAAATAAGATTTCAAACAAAACAGACGCCGCACAGAGGTTTTTATTCGGAAATAACTTGGATAACACAACACTGGGTTCCAGACAAAACACACATCCCTCTGCAGCCTTGCTTGTAAAAGGCCAAAACGAATTTTAATGCACTGCATTAAGCAGACTTTTACAGAAAATATAATTTCTATAATTTCATTTTTTCAGGCTGAGCATTAATGTCCTCAGTAATTAAATAGATTTAGAGAACTGGAGAAAAGGCATATCCAGCACTGCAGAAACAGCTAAAAGGTGAACAAGTTTCACCACAAATCCCTGCTGAAATCTAAAATGGAAGCCCAAAAGACTTCTGATGTACTGTAAATAGCCAGTCAACTCCTAGAGCCTTAAGTGATGTCTGGTCTTTTGTTCTGACAAGGGACAATTGAATCCAAGATGAACAGTTCCCAGGATTATGTGCACACTGAGCAGCACAGAGGGAAACAGAAGTGTTAGAGAGGTTAATTCAGAGGCATGCTTACCTCCCAAACAAAAGCATTCAGCAGTACAGAACCTGATTAGGGACTCTTCAAGAAATACAAATTATGTCATTCACATTGCATAAGCAGCTGGGACTATGCATGGGTGTATAGTTAGAAAATAATAATGAATGTTCTTTCTTCTCTCTGATTTTTTTTTTCTTTTCTTTTCTTTTTTGAGTAATGGCCTCTCTGTCCAGTGAACTCTTAGGAGCAAAGCCAGCTAAATAGCTAGCAAGATGATTGATTAAGAAGATGCTTTGTTTCCATTGTCTGTGTGATCACTCCAGGCATTCAGCAATCTAATCTGTTAACTACTGCATCAGTAAGTATGTTATAAATCAGGAATAAAAAACATAAATGCCTAGTGAGAAAACTTCATATTCTTTAGATGAAACTAATTATGAGTGTGGATTTCATTAGTGATAGGACAGCTCTGTAATATCATTCATAGTTATTCATCCATGCTCTGGTTCCCAAAGATAACATTTGCAAATGCCATGGTAATAATAGGATAAACAGGTTGCACTAATATCCAAAATAGCATGTAATCCAGGGTTTCAATATTTACATTTTATGCCACTTAGATGAGCAGGGTGTGATGAAGAAGGGCATAAGATATCCTAAGCTTTCATAAATCTCTTGCTTTTATCATGGTCATGATGCATTTGTATGTGTCATCTAACAGTTGTTGCTTTTGTTTAAATATGGCAGCATTGTCACCTTTGACAAGCATAGTCTTAAGTATCTTAATCTGCCTGCTATTTTGGTTTTTTTTTATTTTAATTCAGTAGATAAAGAATCACTCCATATGTCTGTCCTGACCTTCACAGTCTTTTGCACATCTCCCTCTCCTAACCTGCAACATCACAGCTCTAAACATAAAAAGGTCAGGTTTCCAGGGGAAATATGTGGCCTGTGGTTCAGC
>NW_009954114.1:715531-718139 GCF_000747805.2 Chaetura pelagica | reverse complement strand
CAGGTGAGGAAGCACCTCCAAAGCCAACCCTGGCCCCTCCACCAGGTGAGAAAAGATCCCTTGGCTAGAACTCCACAGCTCTCACTGTTAAATTCATCTTTAGTTCTGTGAAAAGGTGCTCTGATGTCCTATCAACACTGCAGTCATTTGGGGATTGTTTTTCTTCACATTTACTCAGAGCTAAGATCGATATGAACACTAAAGCTAACGGCCTTCAGGGGCAGGTTGGCAGCTGCTTGTGGTAAAAGCCCCTTGATTCACACTGGCAAGACAAAGCTGATGCTAAAGGGCACATAAAAATTCTTAGAATTTTTCTTCTGTGTGTAGGCTGCAGAGAAGGCAGAAAAGCAGGACAGTAGGTTAAACTGCATCATGTTCTGGAGAATAAAGCTTGAGATTCTGCTGTACTTCTTCATAGGGGCATTTTTCATCTTCCCTTGCTTGGTCACAATCATCTTATCAGACGAGTAACTGCACTGAGTGGGAGTGGAACATGTTGACACTGGCCCACAGAAGGAGCTGTGTCACTTGGCTGACTTGCAGGTGCTCTGAAGGAAGTGAATCTCAGATGCACACACTGAATTCCACTGCAGGCTTCAGTGCTCTAAAGCAGGGCAGAGTTTGTTGTGTCCACAAAAACTTTGGTGGAGGGTAAGGAGAGATGTGAGAACACCAGCTCCCTTGCCTTCTCTGCAAAACACTGCACACAGCAGGTCATGTAGGAGACCCACACATAGGATCCTTTAACTTCCCTCTTGAATTAGACTGGACATTAGGAAAAACATTTTCACAGAAAGAGTAGTTAGGCACTGGAATAGTGACAACATGGCCGTGTCACCATGTGGGGAACTGTGTGTAGTGCAGGTATGAATTCCCAGACTGGAATTTTGCTCTGGTGAGCAAAAAGGAGCAGGAAGGGATAAGTAGGATGGAGGAGATGGTGCCAAGGACCCAGCATCTACACTGTACACATCTAAGGGGCTCAACGCAGACTACTTCCAGTATGGTTTTCTAGAGCCTGGCAGATGTAGTGTGCTAGTTGTGCACATTTTCTAGGCTAGTGTCATCCAAGAATAATCCAGCTCAGGTTCTCCAAAACCAAAAGTGTGAACAGGGAAATTCAGCTCAAAACCAGGCTCCTGATCTATGTGGAAATGTTAATGCTGACACAATATTAACTAAGTCTCAGACTGTTTCTTGGCACAGACAACAATGTGCAGAGTACTGTGCATTTCCACAACATTATACTCTTTTGCCCTTCAGAATATGCTGGCTGCATGCACACTGTCTCCTAGGAACAGTGCTTTGGTTGTGTCTGTACCTGAACAATAGCTAGGAAGTACTTAGGAGAAAGGAATTTTGACAGGAGCCAAAAGCATGCCAAGATTCATTCTGAAAATGTAACATTTAAACAATGTAGATGACAGAGCTCAAGTACCTTGAATATGTTGCTTGGCAAGGTTTAGTGCTGGTACAGATGTTGTCCTGGTTTCACAGTGTCCCCATCAGTGTCCTCCTGAAACCAAGCTGCAGTACAAATGCTCTGACATAAGTCTTATGCTAAAGTACATGAACAACCCCAAAGCTATGAAGGAGTGAATGTTACTTTTCTCATGTTGTTGGATTGGTCAACACCAAAAAGCTGATTTTCCCTTTAGAAAGAAATCTGTAACTGAGCTGAAATTTTAACTGTGATCTGAACTGTGTAGGAAGAAATTCTTTAGTGTGAGGGTCGTAGGACATTGGGACAGGTTGCCCAGGGAAATTGTGGATGCCCCCTCCCTGGAAGTGCTCAAGGAGAGGTAGGATGTGGCTTTGAGCAACCTGGTCCAGTGGGATGTGTCCCTGCCCACACAGGTGAGCTGGAACTAGACAATCTTTCAGGTCCCTTCCAACTAAAACCATTTTCTGATTCCATGAACTGAACTCCTTTGCATTAAAAAAAATCTGTATTGTCATTTTAGAGACATTGTCAGAAGCAATAGCCTGTTCATCTTTAATAGAGCGCATTCAGGTCTTAGAGTGAGTTTATAAAGTCTTTAGAAAAGTGGGTTGAATTGATTAGTTGCTGATGCCTCTTTTTGCCTTTCTTTATCTTCCTATGGAGCAGTCATTTCATCAGAATAACTGATGTAAAGAAACACAAGGAAGTGCATCTCCAGGGAAAATGCCACTTCTTCACAGCGGGAAGAACAGAAGCACCACTCTGCAGCTGCCCTCACAGTCACAGACATTTTTTCCAGTGCACAGTAGGACATCTCATCTCCTTCCAAATTTATACCGACTTCTTTCCCCTGCACACAGGACAGCATGATTACTCCCTACTGCCCATCCACCCTCACTGCTTGGACCTATAAAGGGAGAAACAACAAGACATACAGTCTCAGCCTGCAGGAACAGAAAATCATGTGGAGAATGTGTTCTCTGTGAGCTTAGAAGAGTTGGTTTCCAGAGCAAAAGATTAAAAGTTTTGATTCAGCTGACTGTGTTGTGATTTCTTTGCAGTGGGGTGTGCTGACATAGTTCTAGACACTACTGTGTTTGGAGGGGGGAAGACAAGCAATTTCCAGATAAAAGTCAGGTATCCATAAAATAAGAAATGAAAGAG
>NW_009954114.1:567925-715512 GCF_000747805.2 Chaetura pelagica | reverse complement strand
TTAATTTTCAGGTTCTGTACATAACAGAAGGAAGAAAGTCCACATACTGCATTGGACTGATAGATAGAGGTGGAGCTGTTTCAGAAGATGATGGATGGACCCCACCGTTAGATACTAGGCTAGGATAGAAAAGTTATGAGTCCTGCTGACAACTCTGCCGAAGATTTCTGTCATGACGTCAGGTGTTCCACTTAATTTCTTGCTACCTCAGCTCCCCGTCTCCAAGATGGGGATGCTGATGGATTATTTTCTTCCTTTGTGCTGTGAGCAGTCTATCATCTATTTGTGTGGTAGAGGGTGTAGTGGAGAAAGTCTGTACTGGGAGACGTGAGGCTGAAGGTGCACCAGATGAAACCAATTATGAATCCATTTGAAATACCAACATCTACCTCAATTGCCCATATGCAACCCAAAGTACTGTAATAATCTATTTTAAATGAAACTGCTCACTTTTCTCCCTTCAGCCTCTACTCAAAATCCTGCAATATTTAGCAGTCTTAGCTGTCCATCTAGCTCTTAACCCAGGGCAGGTAACACATTGCTAGGCAATTGTTAAATCTTTGTGGAAAAAAAAAAGAGCCTCTTGTGTTTTGTTTGTACTGCCACTGTTGTGGAATCTCACCTTCTCCTCACGTCAGAGGGGATTGCAAGGCAGATGCTACCAGAACATATTGATTTCTTCTAAATGAAAACATTGAGTATCTCTGCAAAGCAAGGGGCTTTTTAAGCCACTGGGGTATGGTGAACTCCTTAGCAGTTCCATGTTCAATGAGTCTCTAGGGCCATATTGTCAGAAGGGGCAGAGGGAACAGGTGTGTGATGAGATCGTATATTTTGCTGTTTCCTTTGAATTCCCTTATTTTCACAAAAGACTAGGTCATGCCCTGTATTGCTCTTTCCTCTTTGCTATTAATTTCCACTGTTCCTATCACCAGGAGAGCCTGACTTCTCAGTCCCTAAAATTGGAAAAAGCACATAAATTACATGTGCCACCCACTTTGGCATTTTCCAGGTTAAAACAACTGTTGTTGCAACTGTTGCCATCAAGCATACCCAGACCAGCTGTTAGACCTGATAAAATACAGACACAGACAAAAAAAAAATCAAACACTAAAGCCAAATCATAACAAAAAGATCAGGCCAAGTGATGGACAAATTTGGGCACCCCTCTGGCCAGCTCCTGCTCAGGCTGAAGTTTTGCCACAACAGAAACAAACATCCATGGTCCCTGTCCTCAGTGGAGAGTCCTGTCCCTCCAGCAGCCACCCCAGACACTGGGTGCCAGGGACTCCCTGCTCTCCCCCATGGCTGGTAAGTGTCATATTTACAGCTTTTTAGAGGAAAAACATGATTTCTTGAAGGCTGCAGAAAGAAGTAAGAGACGAAGATTCCAGGTAACAGTATGCTCAAAAAGCAACAAACCCCATCAAGTCTTGCAACACTTATTAAACCTGCAGGAGAAGAGATCCATGGTCCTTGTGTTGACAAACAATAGCCTGAACATCATGCTAGAATTGTGGTAACATCACTGCTGTGTACATTTAGCATACAAGTAGATGTACATTATTAATGCATTGCTAATTGCCAGCTACTTGTTTCTTCATCTGATCTTTCTTTTCCCTCCTTAAAGATCCCTAGCATTTCCCTGCCACTCCTCATTTCCTCACCAGAGTCCAGGGACTCCTCTTACAAGACTGTTTTGGAACCTTGTCTTATATCTATCTTTCACCTCTTTCTGTTCATTTGAGGTTGAAAAGTCTCCACACTTTCTCTAATTCTTTTTACAGGGCAGTGAAGACCTTAGTCCAAAAACTGTCCTGCCAGGTATTGCTGAAACAGGCACAGTAATGAATGTAAAGTTTATAACTGAAACAAAAATATTTTTTTGTTGCTGCTACAAAATAGTCACTCATTTCAGTCCATAAAAGGCAGGAGCTGGAAAGTCCAGTGTATGGGGTTGGTGTTATAAAATTTTATGTGTATGCATGAGTACTACTTCAGGCTTTTTCTTTTTTTTTTTTTTTCTAATCTACATAGCATGGTCATTTTTATATTGTCTGAGAACTATGGATTTTCTTTCCAAATAGCAGCACACACTTCCAGGGGCTGAGGCAGCTAGTGTTTACAGTAATTTAGCTTTAGGTTTAGCAAGGCTTTTTGGCTTGTGGGAATAAATGAATTTTTGATACAGTAACCACATAAAAATAAAATGGTAAAGAAAAAATCAATCAGATTGACTTAAAATATTCCCTTTTTTTGCCTCCCTCCTCCCACTCCCCCAAAAACTGTATAATGTATTTTGGATCAAATGCCTCAGTTAACTATAAAGAAAAATTTTGTTTCATTTTCAGGTACTTACTCCTAAAGTCAGACTAGTTTGGGTTTTTTCCCATTTAAACTTATAAACACATCTTTTCAAAACAGGAATCCAGTTAATTTCATTTAAAAATATTTTTTAATCCACTTTATTTTCTCAATTTTCAGAAGCAAAATTTTTTGCTTAATTTAACCTTAATCAGCACACCCGGGTGTTTACTTTGGGGGACAAATTATTCTTGACCACAAAAATGCTGTCATACTCTATGTATGCCTGAAAGGAGGGTTGAATGAGACAGATCTGGGTTTCAAAAACATCCAGGGGTGCATCCACAAGGGAGGCTTCTGCCAGTGCCTGCAGGGACAGTGTCTGAGCTCTGCCATGTTGAGCCAGATACAGTCCAGCAGCCAAGCAGCTGCATTAACAAAGCCACACCTCTGAGCACATAGGCTGGTTTATATCCCCAGATATGATCTCTTGCAGTAAAGCACAAAAAGAAAGGGAAGTAAGGGATTTTAAAAGTATTTTAACATTTCTGATCATGACCCATCTCATGGCCTGCTCCTTTTCACCTCCAGCAAGGCACGAAGGCCATAGCAGGAGGGGAAAACTGAGGCTGACACATAGAAGGGTTTGCCCCGACAAGAGATAAGGCCAAGACAATTCAGCTGTAAAGCTCCAGAGATGACTCACCTCAAAGTGAGCTCCTGGCCTTCTCTGCTGGCCTTTTCCACATAGAGATAGTCCCTCTAAATCTCTGCACCACATGCTAGGACCTTTACATCTGTCACAGTCCTCTCAAATCGCTTCTCTTCTGACATTGCAGTGTGCTAACTCTTTCCCTTAAAAATGAGAATAAACAATAGAAACAACAAGAGCAACACAAAGAAATCAAGGAAAAGGCAGAAGAGGGGCATGAACAGATATTTTCTATCTGCTGAAAGAATATCTCCCAGTGGAAAAAAATAATAACTGCTACACAATTAACAGAGAAAAGATTCCTGGTTTGAAAGCTCACCATGCATATGTCACACAGTCTTAATGATGACATTTATCACACCACAGCCTTTGAAGAAGGAAAGTCCAGGAAATAACACAATACATTTTGAAGGCAGCTAATCCCATGGTTGTACTAAACAATGTTTCTGGACTATCTAAACCAGCATGGTTTCTGGCAATGTCAGGTTCGTTAGAAAGCTCTTCCCATTGCTAAACAGCAGGAGTGGTGCACTGTGACATTAGCTAGCATCAATGGTGAGCAATCACCTCTTTTACACAGCTGTGGGTGTGCATGATTAAAAAATAAATAGGGGATCCATTTTCCAACGGCTTCTAAGACAAAAAGAGGAAGAAGGGAAATACTGCCAAATGCAGGAAAATTTCTTCCAGCCCAGCTAATTTTAATTCAGCTTCTTGTAAACCACAAGCACACAAAGAGATACCCTTTAGATAATGTGCCTAGTGGGAGAAAAGAAAAAGACTGAAAAAGATTTTTAAATGACAGAGAATGTACTGGGCCCTCAAAATGGGTATGAGGGCTATTAGGACAGGGAAAGTAAATGTTTATGGGCCAGACTGAATGTCTTCACTGAGACTGATCAGGTTATTCCAGCAGAACAATTTTTCCATTAGCAAATGTGATTATGTCTATTGACATATTCTGTGAAAACACAAAAAAACTGATTATTTTTTGGGGGAGGGAAAGACAAAAATGTTTCTAATGTACTTAAAATTTTGGTTTGTTGCAGTAAAAATATTTTGGATCTTGCTTCCACTTTCATATTGTACTGAAGTTAATCTCCTTCTTGTATGTATTTATAACTAATACTGTATAATATGTTTACATTCTTATGTTAGAATACTGTGAACTTTAATATGCTGGAAACATTATTCCATGGAAGAGTTCATATTTCATATTTAGATTTTGCTTCAGAGCAAAAAAGCAAACATTGTCTCAAGTGTTAACATTTCACAGTGCAAAGTTCTTTTTTGCAAGTAGGTCTGTAATGTAAGAACATACAGGAGCAGGGGAACATGCACCAGATTAAAACATATTCCTAGCATGGAATTTGCCCAAACCAGTAAGACTTTTGTAAACTGCAGGTCTGAAGAGTTTAAGCATTAAAATGCCTCTGTAAATCTGGCCAAGACAGGCTGTCTGAAACTGTTCAGTGCCATCCTTGTTCTCCCAAGGAAAAAGCTATTTATGCTGTTGGTAGTGGCTGGATCTGGGATGCTCCAAGCTCATTAGCCACACCACTAGTCAGCAGATACAACCCTACCCCCCTGGCTGGCTTGGACCCCCAGGACTCCTGTGTCCCTGGTGCTTCTTTTCTCCAGAACATGCAGGAAATATTTGCAAGCATCTCCAGGAGGTACAACATCTGATTCACTTTCTGTACTTCAGAGCTGGATGGTGGGGTTTGGCTTCTGTTTTGCAACCACTTTGGCACAGAATTGCCAACTGCAACTACCGGAAGGGAAGTTGTAGAGAGATCAGTGTTGGTCTCTTCTCCCAGGTAACTAAAAATAGGATGAAAGGACACGGGTTTAAGTTGTGCCAGGAGAGGTTGAGGTTGGATATTAGGAAAAATTTCTTTACTGAAGAGTGCTGAAGCATTGGAACTGGCTGCCCAGGGAGGTGGTGGAGTCACCATCTCTGGAGGTGTTCGAGAAGCATTTAGATGTGGCACTTCAGGATATAGTTTAGTGGTTGTGGCAGCTGGATCACTCAATGAATTTGAAGGTCTTTTCAAGCCTTGATGATTCTGTGATTCTACAAGTTGAAGATAGGAGTGTGGAAATGGGAACATGCAGGGACAGTGCTTGAAACCCTGGGACTGGGAGCCAGGCTTTGAAGGAATTAGGCTATTTCTCACTGAAAACAGTGGGAATTCAGGGCACAAATACATTAAAAAATTATAGCCTTCTTTAAGCAAACATCAAAATAAAATGTGTGTCTTACAACACAGGCTCAGACTTAACAAAAACAAAAAACTGTCTCAGTTAAGTAAGTTTTCACAGGAATTTTCTCAGACTTCTGAGTGTGTTTTTGTATTATATTCACACATATATCTTACTGTAGATAGTTGATATGTAAATATCTAGCTGGAAATTCATCCATTTTTCTTAATGATACACAATTGTTGACTATCACACACAGCTGTATGTCTTCTACGGCAGCTCACCCCTTACCAGACTGAATGTGAACTGGCAGTTCTCTTTACTCCCAAATACAAACGTATGACAGTAGCATATACAGGTGTAACAAAGCCTGGCAGCATGAGGTTCAGTCTGAGGTTCAATCCAAGCTTCATGGAAGAACAAGTTGTATGAGGAGTGGCTGAGGGAACTGGGGTTGTTTAGCCTGGAGAGAAGGAGGCTGAGGAGAGACCTTGCTCTCTACAGCTACCTGAAAGGAGGTTGTAGGAAGGTGGGTGTTGGTCTCTTTTTCCAAGTAACAAGTGATGAGAGGAAATGGCCTCCAGTTGTGCCAGGGGAGATTTAGATTGGATATTAGGAAAAATGTCTTTAATGAAAGGGTTGTCAAGCATTGGAACAAACTTCCCAGCGAAGTGGTGGAGTCACAGTCACTGGTGGTGTAGATGTGGCACTTTGGGACATGTTTTAGTTGGCATAGTAGTGTTGGGGTTGATGATCTTAGAGGTCTTTCCAACCTTAATAATTCTGTGGTTCTGTGATTCATTGGACTTCAGTGGCTTTTAGTTGCTACCGTGGCTGCTGGATGGGACCAGAGCATCTAAGACATTATTATACACTGGTGTTCAGGTAACAGAATCTCATCTAGACATTTCTGTTAACATGAGGATCTTCTCTCCAATTAGCTTATCTGGCACTGCACTGGTGAATACTACTATCAAAATAAGCTATCATTTTTCTGGATTGAGCCAGCTAGGTTTCACGGTTCTTACTGGACAAAGAAGGTCCTAAGAATAATTTATGACAATGACAATGTGTAATTTTCACTGCTGTTCAAAATCCTTGTGTTCTTGATCATCTCTGAACTGCAGTCTCCAGTGTGATTTCTACTAAGAAAATGTGCTCTAGTACAAACAATGAGATAGTTCTGACAGCAAGGACAGTAGCTCCAGCTAACCTGAGTTCTGCTGCCTCTAGCAGTACTCACAGTTACTAGTGTTAGCTATTTGCACACTTGTGCACACCTAGTGTAGACATCTAAATGTGCCTGAATCTGGATCTGGCCCCTCTCAAGGAACTTAGTTTCCTAAAAACAGGCATCTAGCAATGTTTAGTATGTGGCAGGGTATCTCCTGGCCTTCAGTTTCCACTGCAGAGAGGTGTGCAACTTGCCTAAGTTACACTGCCACATCTGACAGTCCCAGGGGGATGTCTTGGTAATCTTTAGACATTCAAATAGGTCTAGCAAACTGTGTTTAAGCAGGTGAAACCCATCTCAAAGCGGTTGGAGCAAATGGCATAACACAAATTTCTACTGTTTTATATGAAAATTTGTATGAAAATAAATACAAATACAGAATAAGAACTTGTGTATAAAATATAAGATAATCTTCCTCCACCAGGCTCTGTTATCATTTTGATTTTGAAATACTTTCATATATAGTATATGTCACTTCTTTTAAGGTCCAGTATGCTTTTAGTTTAAGTGACATTTAATCATTGTATCATTGAATCGAATTCATCACTACTATCTGGAAAGTAGTATCTGTCTTTTCCAATATAAAACTACCTCCTTTAATGTTCTCTTATATTATTTAATTTAACATACTACAGACATCTGCCTGTTATTTCCTCACAAATGTACTGCAGTTTGCTTACAGCAAAGTAAGTGAGCAAAAAAAATAAACCCTGGAGACAGTGGGATGCTTTTTTTGGGGGGGTTGTTTTGGGTTTTGGTTTTGTTTTTTTCTGTGAAACATCTGTAAAATAATTCCCAGCAAGCCTGCTGGAGAGAAGGAATTAGATAAATGGCCAGAGATCAGTAAAAGCAAGCTTTGCAATGTAGTGGGCTGTGTTATTACACAGTGCCTCTGCTTACAGCAAGCATATTTCCTCTTTATTGTAAGGCAGAGTTCAGGCTGCATATATTTCCTCTTGAGCCAGACACTTCTCCTCTTCCATTTAACTCTTCTTTATATGACAGCATTTTACCTGACAGTAGGTTTATTGTTGAGACATCTTCACCACGACTTGAAGGATTTGTTTATTTGTTCCAATTTTTATCCTTTTTACTTGCAGTCACAGAGATCAAACCCAGGTGAAATTGCCCAAGCTGTAAAGAGTTGCATCAGTTCTTGTCACTCCATAGATCCAGTTGCATTACCTATGCTTTTTAGATGTGCCTGCCATCACTGTTAGCACAGGATCTGCAACATGAGGGATTTGCAAGGCAATCTCAGAGACCCAATCCTCATCCACAGTAAGGGAATCCTAAACTAGCAAAGACTAAACGTACATAAAACCTACTGCAATTTCAGTGGTTTACAAGAAGTGGTTGATGAAGAATCCAAAAGGTGATAATAATAGCAGCCTATGGGTGTAATCTGGAGCTCAGGCTTCCAGTAGTCACCAGCACAACCCTGGTGCAGCTCTGGCCAGTGCCAGTGTGTGTGTTCCCACCCAGTAGGCTGCAAGCCACTAGTTTTGGAGGAGAAACAAGCTTAGCCATAGGCACATGAGCTGCAAGCTGTGCAGTGCTATTCTTCAGCAGGGCAAGAAAGCAGGCATTCATTTCATTTACTGGTATGAACATCACCTTAGCAACTGAATCAATTTTCTGCAAAGACCAAGCAAAACTTCTAAGCAGTTGCTTCACCTAGATGATTTCCTAGCTACAGCTTCTGGTGGCACTTTTCTTCACATGCTTTACTGGCCTAAAGAATTTGTTAGATTGAGACCTAAACAAATACTGAGACCAGAAATGAGGATGACCTTTCTATGCAGAAATAGCAACCATGGTTTCCTCATTATTATTATTTTTTTTTATTCTTTAACCCAATACAATCATAGAATCATAGTATGGTCTGGGTTGGAAGGAACTTTAAAGATAATCTAGTTCCAATCCCCCTGCATGGGCAGCGACACCTGCCATTAGATCAGGTTGCTCAGAGCCCCATCCAACCTGGTCTTGAACAGTCCCAGGCACAGGGCTTCCACAACTTCCCTGGGCAATCTGTTCCAGTGTCTCACCATCCTCATAGTGAAAAATTTCCTCCTAATGTCTAACCTAAATCTTCCCTCTTCCAGTTCTGATCCATTACGCCTTGTCCTCTTGCTACAAGCCATTGTACAAAGTCCCTCACCAGCTTTCCTGTAGCCCCTTCAGGTACTGGAGGGTTGCTATTAGGTTCCCCCCGGAGTCTTCTCTTATCCAGGCTGAACAGCCCCAACTCTTTCAGCCTATCTTCGTAGGAGAGGTGCTCCAGCCCTCTGATCATCTCTGTGGCCCTTCTTTGGACTCTATCCAGGAGCTCCACGTCCTTCCTGTATTGAGGCCTCTAGAATTGGACACAGTACTCTAGGTGGGGTCTCACAAGAACCAAATAAAGACACAAAAGTAAAGGCACAAAAAATACCTCTTGCGTTCCTTCCCCTCATTTCTGATATTTTTTTACATGCTTTACAAAAGTAAGTTTCTCCTCTGCTCAGAGGAGCTTTTCTGAAAATTCATCCTTCATTTTTCTTTTCAGATCAAAGCTTTACCAAAGTTCAAGGAGTCTAGTCAGGATGTAGTAACCCCAGCTGTAACCAAGTGTAAAGGTACAGTACCATGTTACTACTGGAAATGTTCTTTATTACAGGAGATGTAGAATGATGAAACACGATAACTCACAGTTCAAGCAGTTAAAACAGCAAACAAATGCCCTTGTTGTGAGAACAGCACAACTAAAGCTAAGCAACCCTATGCTTGCTTTATCACAGGTTATCACTTTGGGATTCCATCACCTTGAGACTGCCCAAGTTTTAGTTTGCTCCTGAAACTGTCTTCTAAAATGGAGATTCATTTTCTATTCCTGAAGCCCAACTAAAGTGAGTGAGACAGGTCAAGCCAAAATTGCCATTAGTCTTACAGTAAATCTGGGACAGATGTGAATTTAGAAGTTTGTAAGAGTGGCTTTAACTATATTCTTTATTTGCCTAACTTAGCCTTACCCTGACCAGTGTGGCTCAATCCAGTGACATTCCACACCACTTATCCCATGTGTTCTTGCACCATATTCCTCACTTCTGCTGTTCCCCCTTCACCCACTTCAACTGCTGTTAGAGGCTGCTTTTCCTGGGGTTTGTTTTCCAGCTGCATTGCTGCACCCTCTAGGACCCTTTTCTTTTCTCTGATCCTCTCCATACAACCAAGGGCTCTTTAAACTGTCACCTTAAAACTTTCCTGTTCAGTTTAGCTTCTGATTAATGTTAAGAACTATTTCTGTTCTTTGTATTTCCCCATCATTTGTGAGAATACTTCTCTGGCACCTTTGTTGCTTTTTAATTCCAACTTTTTCTTCCTTCATCTCTGTCTCTGTCTTTGTACATTATTTTCCTTGTCTCACAGCACAAGTGCCTTTGTTACCCACTCATTTCTCATCTCTGTCCTACCAATTTCTCTAAAACATTTTCACATATCACGTACCAGGGATCTGAAGCAAAAAGAAATCGTGTTCTACATGGAAGGAATTTCTTAAGAGCTTCACTGGTTTCTTCCTGCATTTGATGTTATTTTCTAGCCTTGGGAAACTCTATATAAACAGGAAAAAGCCTATCAAGTGGAAAGAAAAAATAAAAATAGGCTTTTTGGCCAGAATTGAAAGTGCACAGTAAAGAGGAAAGCAGAGAAAGTTTAAGTCACTTCAGTAATTGACATTTCTGGACAGGCTGTGCATGGGGCAAGTGGCTGCTGGAAAATACTGCTCCTCTTTTTGCTGTTCTCTACAGCAACATCAGCCATAATTGGATGCCACTGTGCTAGACAAGTGGCACAAATAAAAATATTCAGGGATCAGAGGATTATGTTAATTGTTATTTAACTATGTTAATTATTAATGCTCTGTATTCAAAATTATGATTGTGGTAAAAATCCAAACAAAACCAAACACCTCTAATAAGACTTCCAAGAGCTCTAGGTTTGCTTCCTGAAGACACAGTGACAAACGGTGGATCCGGCTCCCATATCCAGCTCTGCTAATTTGCTTGCAGAAATGACCAGATATTACAAAAACATCTTGAGTGTTAGCAGCACACACCTTTCCATATAGCTTTAAACTACCTGCCTTCGGGACCAAAAAGAAAAACCCAAAATCTTGTGATGATGGCATATCCTTTTAACAGCATATATTTATCTGAGGCTCCCACTGATTGTTGACTAAGCATTAATTCATTGGCATAAATCTTGACTCACATCTGCAAAGAGTAATATATCAGTCTGTGACTCATACCTTGGGATTCTGTGAAAAGTTAATGAATTTGAGAAGCAGAGAGTTTGACAAAATGAGATCTTCTTGGACTGGCTTGGACTCTGTGTTAATCCTCCAAAACCACATTTTGGAAGCCTGCAAAGGCATCTGTATAAATTTAAGTGATTTCCTTGAACAAGTGAGCCACTTCAGGAGCTCTATAATCATTGCTGGTCCTCATTGTGGTATGAAACAGGAAATTGGAGCACCCTATATCTTCAAAAGCTGAAGTAGAGTTACGCAGAGAACATGCATTATTCATAAAACATAAAATACACATTACCAGTACCAGAGAAAGCTATTTTCTTTAGCACAGTGAAATAAGGCAGCCTGAAAAACATGCAGTGGGTTGACCCTTGGTTAGAGCTCCGAGTTAAACAGCATTCCCTGCTTGTTGGGACCCATATATCACACTGCTTGAGTTAATGGGGATTGGTTTTCAGTAGACTTCAGGTTCATCCACCATATTAAAATTTGCTTAATTTTGTGTTTGTGTTCTATAATTACAGAAGTGAAAGAGTTGGCAACAGTATACCATAAAACTTTCATACAGCAGTGTAAAAAATACAAAGTGCTTTGAAAATAAAATCTGAGGAAAATAAAGTGTGAGAAAAATAAAATCTTGGGTGAGAGCAAAGCTTTCTACCAACAGAATCAAGTTATGTGTTAAATCAGATCTATTACGTGGGCATTCACATGTAGGTAGAGAAGTTTAAACTAACATGTCCTTACACCCACGTGTAATTTGGTGTGTGTTGGGTTATTACTAACATCTACTTGAAGATTCCAATGTTGTATATTTAGGATATTGAAATTTGTACTGTAATCCAATGAAACAAGTTTAGATTCATTTAGGCCTCTGGATGAAATTAACCCTTTAATTTATTTTCAACAATCAAGGGTGAAAGAGAAGCACTGCCAGAGAACAGCTCATCCCTCACATACTGTGTATGTCATTCCAGGAAGGGAGGAGCAGCACTTTGAATATGCCTCTGTGTACATGATGGATTTAGCTGTCTAGCTCACATTAAACAGTAAATTTGTACAGACTGAAGTTAAATGAGAGGAATCCCTCTAGAAGGCATGAGACTGTGAAATAGTTTACATAAGGTCCCGTTTCTCTGCTGCTTTGCTCATCTAAATATGCATATCTAAATATGTCTGTACAACTCATGAAGAAACTCAGAAGGAGCTGCACATGTCTCAGGCAGCAACTAGATGTTAAAATCTGTTAAAATATATTAATATTTTGCTATGGGTCACAAATATAATTATTTTTTTTAAATTGCAAAATATTAAAAAAAAACAAGCAAGCCAAAACCAAGAAAAAGAAAACACAACAAAACACAACAACCAAACAAAGAAACAGAAACAAAACCCAAAAAAACCCCCAAAAACAAAATGACATGCAAAAAGCCAAAATATTTTTAAAAGAAACAAAACAAATAAAAAATCCAAAACCAAACAAATGGAAAAAAAAAAAAAACAACACAGAAAAATACAGCAATAGGCTTGCACAGCCTCATACTAGTATTTTCAGCACTTCTTGTATCCTGAGTCCTGTTCTTGAGCAACAACACTTAATGGAAGTCCTGTGTCTCTGTTAGTAGAATTATATGAATAATGCAACATGAGAGTCATTTGCTTTTTCAATCCACCATTCTTCCACTAAGCCAGCTGCAAGCTTTAACTGTCATTTCCAAGGACCTAAAGATCAGGTGGGATTATATACTCGGCTTTTCTGATTAATAACTGTGTGTATCAATAAGGCGTAAGATATTTAGCATAATATATCTATGAAATATTAAGTTCCCAAGTTTATAACAACTCAATTTTTATTTCCTGTTTCTTATGCACCTTGATACAGATGTGCCTGTTAAAGTGGAATAAACTGTCATGGCTAGGGAGTAGATGGGTTTCTTGTATTATGCTGAATACTTTCTTCTTGCTTTGAAAAAATACATATTTCCTTAGATATAATCCTTTAGCTGTGTTATTTACAATAACAAGTAATTTACAAGTTTTATCTTCTGTAAATATGCCAGCAGATTTTTGAATGAAGTTATGAAGAGAGACATTCATTAACATGGAGTTAGTGCTACCATCATTTTTTTTAATCAGTGCAGTTTCTGGGGATCTTTTTCCTCTTGAGCTTCATAATTTAAGATTAAAAAGAACTCAGAAAGCAGTAACTTTTCAACAGGAAGCACTTTCTCACTCAGCAGGCATTTGGGGAGTGGAAATCTCTCTCGTCTTACTTATCTGACTCCAATCCTAGCTCTATTCTCTTCCAAACAGCTAAGAAGTGATAAAACAGATCCAATGAAAGGGCTTGAAGCAGTTATGGGAAGCTAAATATCCTGAATGAGTATTTTGATGACTAACATACTAGTTCCCTCTTCTTGCATATCCAAGCTGCCTGGTTTGGAGGTGGCAGTGACATCTCCCCAGCCCATGCAGCAAATGTGCTTGAAGTTACTGCTGCAGAGACAGACACAGTAAGAAAACATCCCTGCTTCCAAGGTCTTCCTCAAAGCCTGAGATTTGTAGAAGTTCTTCTCAGAGTTGATGTGAAGCCTAAAGGCAAGAGAGCTGCAAGAAAGGCAGGTGTGCTTAACAAGACAAAAAGACTGGTCAGTTCTGCCATTATTTTCTCTCTTTTCATCTCTTTCTTCCTGATCTTGCTACTTCACCACTTAAAATCTTTGTTCTCTGGGCCTCAGCAATTCAATGTACTATCACTAACAGTGACTCAGCCCTTGGATTTCAAAAGTTACACTACAATTCTGTGACTGTACTTATGAAATGGGCAAGAAAAAGGAAAAAAAAAAAAAAAAAAAAAGCAAAAGTTACTAACTAGACATCCCGTTAGAAATATTGTTCATAATTGGAGAACAGCATTAATGAACTAACTGCAACAAAGGAAAAAGAAAAGGTAGTATTTGGAAGAGCCAGTTCAGTAATGAACTGTCAGGGCCCACTCTCTTCTCACCTAATTGAAATTATGTTGCTGCTTCTGCTGCCTTTTTTATTGAGTTGCCTTTGGCTTTCAGAATACTTCCCACAGACAGATTGACATGTGGAGTTTATATTAACTTCTGGATGTGCTGCACTTCAATTTTATAGCAATGTTTATATGCTGAGTGTTTTTTCTTTTTTCTTCCTACATAAAAGAAAGAACATTTTGACCTTATTAGTAACAGTGAGACTCGCAATTTTTCAAGTCATTTTCAAGCCCACACAGCTTGGCCCACACAAATTTATTCACATACAAGTATGGGCTACACATAATGAGGAATCTGGTTGTTTTTTTCCATCTACAACGGTAGTGACAATTGTTGATGGCATTAAGAAATGGATTTGCTTGATTTGTCTCCCACTTTCAGTATTTTTTATCTTCTTACATGTTTTCAAGTTCCTAAGTGGCAATTAAGCATTGTTGTTCTGTGCCTATAAAAATAAAGTTTTGGTACCAAGAGGAGGAATTGAACAAACAGACTCACCCAAATTCCTTATACTAAATTATGCTACTTACTAGTATTTGTGTTTCATCAACAAAAATTACAGTTGGTTCTCTCATGAGAAATAAAAATGGGATTTGTTTGTCCTGCCACAAGTGTGACCTTAGGATGGTTGCTGGTGAAAAATCATCCTGTTTTATGGCTTTTTCAGTCTCTCAAGTAATTCTGCAAAGTGTTTGCTCTAAAACAACAAGGATCATGTTTTGATCTCCTAAGGTAACCTAATTACCTTATATCTACAGGCCAGTTTTTCAAGGAAGGGAAATTGTCTTTGAGTAGGGCTGCAGCCTTTTCTGCAGGTGCCCCCTCTGACCCTTTGTTGCAGTTGCCCTGTGGGCCTCATGGAGAAGTTTTCTACAAAGATGGAAGTTTTTGAGCTTCCTTGGCTTCTGTAACAAGCACACTGCAAGTCTGTGAAAGGCACCTCTTCTAGCAAAACCAACGGAATTTTTACTAAAAGTTCCAGTAGGACCGAATTTTCCTTCCCTGCTTGCTCCATGGTTGATGTTTCCTGCTTGTAGGCTGCAGGTTCTTTAACCTGATACGGTGGGATTGAGTTTCCTCCATTATCAGATTAGAAAATTTCTGGTGTGTACCACCAAGGTGATGTTTCCTTCCTGGGCAAAACCTGGGATGAGGAAGAGGAGGAAAAGTAACACTGGCCTGAGTCTCAACCTAGGGTGGGATCCAGAGAGATTAAAGGCATGAATAGTCAAAAGATTATTACTTCTATTCTATTTGAAAATTAATATTTCTGAAACTAAAGGTCTTCCTACCAATATTGATATTATGGTTTCGTTGGAATGCAACAATGAAATGGATTATTTGCAGAAATTTACCCAAAATAATATTAGAAAAAGTAATCTGCCATATTCAAAGTAAATAATGACAGTATAAGCAGCTCAGATTCCTTCCTGGCACTGTCTAAATGAAGCTGGCTGAATTAATCCAAAATAGAAGATGCTCTGCATTAATTACAATTATGTCTGATCCTCATTCTTAACCTCTGGTATTCATTATATTGCACAATAAGATTTTCTATGTGTTTGTACTTACTTATCACCATTTAACCACAAGCCTGAAAATTACTAATACCACAGATTTATCATAGTTTAGTACAATTTCTGCTTGCATTATAATTAGTTTTATGTTTCATTTAGATGTTATGTAATTTTAGATGTTCTCACAAATCGTTTACTTCATATATCTTGTTTTATTTGCATTTCTTTGTGACCTCTTTAGAGCTAACTGACAATTACTATAGCATCAGATAGTATTTCTAACATAAACTATGTTATTTATTTAATATAGTTTAGAATAAATAATAGATTATGCACATCTAAATTGCTAACTTGTCCTTCTACAATATTGTCCATGCACACATTGCAAAATGCACTAAATATCCTGTTATAAGTAATTATTAGTTGTCCTCATGTGAACACAAAAACAAAGAAGCTTAGAGAGATAAAGTGACTTGCTTATAGATACTAATTTTAACAACCTAATTCAAAGCCCTATCAAGTCTACCCATTGCCTCCAATAGGATTTAAATCAGTTCCCAAAAACCAGCAGGAAGCCAAATGCAATCTCCTGTATCCTGTGTCTCTGTTAGGGCCAGGTCTTCTAATTAACAATCCTGAAAATGATTCATCAAAACAAGAATAATTTAATTGTATTTGCTACAGCAAGAAGTAGGCTATTAACTTCGAAGGTCACTTTGGTGTCCCAAAAGGATCATTAGCTGCCAAGACCATGAAAAGAGATCACACTTGTATATTCTGACTGACCAGTTTTGCTGCTGAGATTTTGTGCCATTTGCTGTCCAGTAGATCATATTTTTTTCTATCACCAGCTATTCTCAATTACTACTTTCTTCTAGCTAGAAACTGTCTCTTGAAGACTGAAAAAGAGTCTAGTACTCCATCATCCACTTCATCTGCGTGGTTTCAGATCTGCAGTAGATGATGTACTACCTGTATATAGCAGATAAAGTGCAGATGTACCATAAAACATCCCTCATTTATCTTTACTTGCTAATGATCGTTATTAGCTAAAAATTGATGGATATGAAACCCAAGCTCCATCCCTCAGCTCATCAGTAATGATATAACTAATGGAATTTGGTGACCCTTTAATATTTTTGAATTAACTGCATCAGACTGATCCCATGTCAGAGCCATCATTCAGTAGCAAAAGGGCACCAAGGGACAATTTTTCCCTTCTCAGGGGAAAAGAAGTCAAGGGAGTTAACCAATCCCTTAGGATTCCCAAGCAGAAAGGGGAATCCCCCATTTTAAAAACATAGGGGACAGGAAAGGACATTTTCATGTCCTCATAAAAAAATACAGGCCAAGCAGCAATGCAGAGCCTGTTACAGACTCAGGAGTGCTCCAGCAAACCTGGAACTACCGAACGTCTTGCTTCAGTAGCAACAGGAAAGCTTTCGTAATGCTGCACCTTTCTGCAAAGCCTGCAGTTCCCTGCTCAGAAAGGCAAGTTTGTTTTGTGAATACTGTCAGGACTTATGACAAAATTAGCATTTACTCCATTCTCAGGGTGTGAAGATCTTTCCCAGTTCTTTTTTTAGGGCAGAAGGAGTCTCACAGACAGATATATTTCTCTGCAGCTTGTCTACCCAAGGATTATGATAGAAAAAAAATTTTGAGAGATTTAGCTCAACTGTCATCTTTAGTTTACTTTTTCAGAAGCAAGTGTGCAGCTGCATTTCAATCCCATCACAATGAATGTTATTCCATAAACATCACGATCTCTACTCGCTTTACAGTGTCTAACTAGTGAATGGCAATCTTAAATCCATTGGTAAGTATGTGTTGCCTTCCCTAAACAGGCTTTCTGCAAAATCCTAGAAATGTAATAAGCCCTCAGCAACTGAGTTACTTTATTGCTTACTACTACAAGTTTTGTTGAAAATTATTTAAGACAGAAAATAACACTAAAATAGATCAGAGAGCAGGAATATACATTGTGAGGCAACACGGACTACTGTAGACCTGCTCCAGATCTCTTGTATCACCATGGAGAAGTTACTTCAACCTTTTTCCTATCTATCACCCATATCCTGATTTATCTGTCAATCCTTCATCTTCCAGTCAAAGAATGGGTCTTGCCATGAAAATGTGCTGGCAGAACCAAGCATAAAGTCCCCTGGCTGACACTGAAGAAACATATATTTATAACTGATCCTCTCTCCAATTTTGACACGTAAGTGGCAGATAACTGTGCAATGAGTCAACATTTTGAAGAACAAACTCCAAGATGATCAACAATGAATGTAATTTTGGCAGTTTAACAATTTAATAACTTCTTGTCACCCTCCCACCTATCCTTCATAGCAGAGTTACTGAAACAGGAGCATACACGTACTTCAGCACAGAGTGTGCCAAGGCTGAGACTGAGCACACTTCCACCTGCAGTTAATCTAAGCTGCTGGAGTTTGCACTGAAGCAGCAGAGATTCACACATCTGTTCATACTGTTCTGTTGAGCGTGCCAGAAAGGAGAGAGGAAAAGGGAAAGAAAGTTTTTTGCTTGATGCTGTTACAACCTCAGTATCTCATCTGTGGGGATTTGGGATGTTTTCTCTATCTGTCCAAGATGTGGGGCAAGCCAGGTAAGAATGCCCAGCACAATCCCAGGAAGGGGAGAACAGGGGTGTCCTGAGCCCAGCACTCCCAGAAGGCACTGCACATGCTTGCAGGTACTTGGAGAATCCATGTTGCCATGGCACACCCAGGTCAGCAGTTTCAATCACTGTCACACTCACTGTACATGTGTCACCTCGTAACATCTGCAGCAGCACAGGAATTGAAAGAGCAAGAAAAGGCAGTCAGTTCCTTGCTGGTTGCTCCAAGCTACCTCAGGGCTGTCTTCAACACTCCATTGCATGCTGATCCAAAATGCATTGCTGTATCTCACACATATCCCACAAGCGGGGAGTTTTTCTAGGTTTCTACCTGTAGCCTGTCTGGCTTCTTCAGCAGAGGTGGTATAGTGTGGTGGTGTAGTTTGTGCATTTTTCTTATCTAGGTGCAGGCTGCATGGCCAGACCTTAATTTCTGGATATGTACTTCATTTTGTTCTCTTAACAGATGAAGTGATTACTTTTTAAGTATGTCATAGACTATGTGGTCATGGCTGTGCTAGTGTTTTCTTCCTCATATAGCAAGAGAATGCACATAGGAACACAGGTTGCAATTATTGCAAAACACCAAAAGAGGCTTTTTAATTAAGTATTTCTATATTTAAGCTTATACCTTTTCTTGTCTGAATTTTTTACTGTGTCAGTTTCATCCATTTTTGTTAAAACTATCTCATTCCAAGAGAAAATAACCCAACTGGATGTCAAAAAAACATTTTTGACGGAAAGTTTTTGGTGAGTTGCAGCAGCTAATTAACATTTAGAAAGTATTTCAAAGATGCAAAGGATTACAGCAATACTAAGTATCCTCTTAAGCAGTTATCCTCTTCCAGTCAGTAAAATTAATATGTATCAGCATTTTTAAATGACATACTGTCCCCACACTTCTCCCATTGACAGACAGAAAACCACATATTGACAGCAGCATAAATACCTCGTATATCATTCTTCAGTCTTTACATTGGTGGCACATGAAGAAGAGGGAAATATGTAAAAATTGACTTTTACAGAGAAATCTACATCAAACCATAGATATAATTAAAGTGATATTTGAAAAGTTTCAGTCATGCACTTTCTGTCTTTTTCTCACTCTGTTGGTTCTCTTCAATACTTGTTTATTTTCTTGATTGGATGATTCAGTAATATGCAACATAGAATGGAAATATACTGCTCAACACATATTTTTACAATGTGCTCTCTGTGTGTTCCTTAGCTACTTGGTGGGCCTTCGGAGTCTTATTTTCAGCATTTTGATTGTTTGAAAATAGTGTCAAGAGTGACCTGTACAGCAATTTCCTTTCTGTCAAACCTCTTATATTCTTAATTAAATGTTGCACTGCAGTGTGTTTGGATATATTCACTGACCTGTAGAAAGAAAAAAAGAAAAAAAAGTGTATTCAGTGAAAAGTTTGCCCAGAATAGATCCCATCATTGATAAAGTAGTCTTATTTCCTGTAATTTATTGCTACATATGACTGTAGCTGTAGTATCAAGTGATCAGACCTCATTGGGTCCTTTAAGGTGCTCAGGTAAAAGTGTCTCTACCCAAATTATTTTCTGCCTTTGCTGTTGAGAGGGTAGAGTTTAGATCGTGTAGGTGGCTTTGAAAAGTAACAAAAACCCCTCAAGTATTTGTTTCTGCAGACATGAGGGGAAGACTGTGCAGTGTCCTGGCCGGCTGCTTGCTTTGACTAAATGTTCTCAACTAGGCTCCTGAACATAATGTGTTGACATTTTGTTTCTCTTTATATTTTCAGTTGTCTTTGGGTCCAAGGGCTACACCAATGTGAAAGAAGGAGTAAGTCCAGAGTAACTCCCTTTATTTTTAAAATAACTGCACTTAGAAAAAGTGGGATGTTGGGAGAGTGATCTAGGTACCTGCATTTAGGATTCAGGCCATTATAGATGTTCAGAGCTATCCAAAATGTCTGCATGAGTCTGATGGATATGACACTCTAAGGTCTCTCTTTTGCCCTTAAACACCCTTGTTTAGACAACTGAAATTGCATTTTAGAAGTCTAATTTAAGTCTACTAACAAGGGGTCTTCTGTAGTCAGTGGACAGGGATGAAATGAATCATTCTCCAGAGGTTTCATTCTCTTTCTTCTGATTTCAGAGGGGAAGAAAGAACCTAAAACTGGTCCTGTTTCCATCTGGCTACAGTTTAATGAGATGAATCTTAGCATATTGGGATGAAATGTGTTTGGTCTGGGTAGAAGATCACTGCAGATGAATGAGGGAGTTCCCACTCCATCCTGTTATCTTCACCTTTCCTCCTTACTTCTGGCTGTGTGGCCACACCACTTGCATTGTGCCAGCTCTGGTGCACAACAAAGGTATTGATTGAATTCATTAATACAGAGCCAAAAGATCTAGAACACTTTTGTATGTTGATTTAATGATATCTCTTGAGCACCAAAGCTGGTGTAAGACATGGAAGGGAAGAAGACAGAGCAGCACCAAGCAATCGGAGGGTGGTTGTAGAGTGGAGATCCCTCTCCTTTTCATGGAAGGGGTTAATGAAATTGTCTTGGTTGCCATGGACCACAATCAAAGTGATTAGGACAAAAAAAGTTGCATACTGTAGGCTGAAGGTAAGTTGGACACCTTTTATCATTGCTAGTGTGATGAGGAACCATCCAATACAAGGTGTGACTTAGGTTTTGAAAAATGAACCAAATGCATTAAGCTTTTCCTTGGTATCTCAGTCTGCATTGGATGCTGAGCACAGCATTCAGAATAACTCTTGCAAGCTGTGTGACTTCTGAATATTTTTATCTTTGCAGTATCACTTGCCTGTAGACACAGCCTTTATAAATATTTTTCATTCACCCTCTGCAGCATCCCAAGAGCTTGATTAAATTGGATGGAAAACAATATAAACCAAGATTTCACCTGACAATTGGGAAATCCAGAAGGAATTTTTCACTTTGCAAATATGTGCAAGTAATAAGCAGAATTTCCCACATGCCAATTTGTGTCTGCTGACCCCTTTCCTAAGCACCTCTGTATCTGCATACCTCTGAGAATAGTTCACCTTCATCTTCTAGAGAACCTCCCACTAGGTAGCAGACAGCAGCAAGATGTCCCTTTGTCTTGCCTTTAGGTTGAAAAAATCCTGTTTTATCAGCATCTCCTTTTACATCCCATGCCCCAGTGCCATGACTTTCTTAGTGGTCTTCTGCTGGACTTTCTCCAGTATGTCCACAACTTCCTTGTACTGAGGAGCCCAAATCTGGGTATAGAGCTCCAGATGTGATCTCACCCTACTGAGACCAATGGGAAGAGTCACTGTCCTTGAGCTCTTGCTAATTTATCTCGTGCATATAATACAAATGTGCAGCTTGGACTATGTGCTCCAGAAAGCATCTGTAGTGTTCTTAACGTAACACTAAATGTGAAACCACAACAGAAATGCTCCGGTCTTATCAGGATGGAAAGTACTCCTTAATCAGAAATAACTTTCCTCTCCCCAAACAAATTCCATTTGAGGAATGAGATATAGCTGGGTGTTTCTTTTCATGTGTCTCTTGGTTTCTTAATCAGAAATTACGGACTTCATACAGGAATATGTCAAACAAATGTTGCAGCCTATTTGGTGTAGAAAATCAGATAATTTTAAACGGATTCTTTTGACCCTACATGTGCTTTAACTTTATTGCTTGCAACTGCTACTGGTTGCTTTGGGCATAAACTGCACTTGACTCCCATGCATAAGAGGACCCACTAGCAAAATTCAAACAAATAAGAGTAAATGTGGCTAGTTTTAGGAATTCTTGCAAAAGAAGACAACTTGAGTGCCATGAAAGTACAGTTGACAGGTCCATGAGTGGAGCATTGTATGGGATTCTTCACAGCATTTCATAAACATGAAGCTGTTCCCAGCACAGGCTCACAAGGACAATCAATTTTGTTCCTGTGAACGAGTTATTCACTGATCATCAGTGTCACTTCAGACAACAAAGACACCAAATCTCTCTCTATCTTTCACCACCAAAACAGTAAGCGAGGAAAGGTGAAAAAGAATCTGCTTTGCTAGGAGACCTTCATAACACAAACAGCATCATAAAGAAATGAGGTCACTGCCAATGACTCTGCACTAAGTGAGCTCTTGCACTAAACCGGGGCTCAATGAGACATATAATCTTACTCTAGGCACGTCCTATTTTGAGCTTCTCTCTATAAAATCAACATAAGTGCCTTGTTCACCCGGCCAGAACAAAATGGTCACATTCTCATTGGGTTAAGTAGCCTGATAATACCTACAATTGAACCAAGTATATTTATTCTTCTTCCAAGGATTTGCATTCACTGCAAAATGCACAGCTTTGTGTTATTTTTCTTTCAGCTGTCCCCTTTTTCAGATACTTAATTGCTTTCTGGTGGTTTTATAAGCATTTGTTTTGTTTTATCATATTGTTACACTATACATAAAAGACAAAGCAATTCTCTAGACATCTCTAACAGTCATCACAGCAAATGCTCTCCTCTCTCTTAACACTGATTTAAGACAGGACTCATTCCAAGACAGACCAGGGCTGCAAGTGTTGCACATTATGCAAAAATGGTTCAAGACGAGAGAGTAAGCCAAGCACCAGATTGGAAGAGCTTCCAGATTAATTTCTTTTTTTATTTAAAAAAAGGAACTCCAGGAAGTCCTCAGTGGCATTTCCAGCTTGTGAATCAATGAATGGAGTAAATAACTTACTGGAGGCAGCATGTTGTACTTTTCCCTTTGCTATCTCTATTCTGTAAGATTTTGACCTCCATGGCTGTCAACTCGCTAATCGTTCCCTATTTCTGTCCTCACTTCTTTTAAATACTGTAAGCATCTTTTTAAGCATGTGCTCATTTGGCTGCGTTTGCAGAAATTTCCAAAACTAAGCTGATTGCAATAATGTTCTTCTTGTCTTCTGTTGAAAATCATCAGTTCACATTTTTACAGTGTTCTTAATGGTATAAAGATGTCTAAGGTAAGAAAAAGTGGACAAATTTCCAATCTGTAAGACAGTAAACTAAGCTGTCAATGGATGGCTACATGCCTTCCCATACACCCATCAGAACAATAAACATAAATCTTCATCAGTATAGGGTCTTAAACACCATGATACAGCATGGAAAATAAATTCTTTTTTGTTAGGCAGAATACAGAATGCCTGAGTATTGACAGCTACTGGTGTCATCTACCACAGCAAAGCAGCAGAGGTCAGAAAGGGCACTGGGCATGTCATTTACTACAAAGCTCAAGAGGTTCTGCTCTTATCAGCAGCCTCCCCTTCTCCCAGCCCTCATTCCTGATGTTGGGAGCAGCCAGGAGTTCCTTCATGGCCCTTTGCACATCTCTGTGTAGCCCTGAGTATGAACACTGAAAACCATTGCCATAAGACAAGCTGGCACAACAACAGATCTGTTGGGTCACGCTAAGGCTCCAACTAGCCCTACAGCCCGTCTCCAGCAGTGACATAGCTGGAGCATGTCAGAGCTTCACTGAATATTCTTCTAGTGCTCAACAATCTGTAAGACAGGAAGCCCTTGAGCCAAAACTAGTGTCGTCATAATGGCTTTGAATATGATTTTCTTGTATTAATTTATCCATGCAATCCATTGAAACATTCAGAATTTATGCAAATGTTTAGCATCTGCAAGAGCCTTTAGCAATGCATTACACACCTTAACTTCATGTTGTATGACTATAACCACCTCCTTTTATTTGTTTTCAAGGTAGTAAATGGATATATAATTTGATAATCTTAATTCAAGTGTTGAAAAAAAAGCAGGAGGACCACCTCTAGGACCATGGTTACTTAATAACCAGCCAGACAAGGGGAAGAATACATTCAGCCCTCACTGACCAATGTATGGACTTTCACCAACCTTTCTCCGGGCTAAAGAGTTTTAATCTGTTCAACCACTATTTGGACAAAGGTATTCTATATCTTTGATATTTTCCATGCTTAGTTTATTTTTCTCATTTTACTTTATCTTTTGCTATCCCATAGCACATAGATTTTTGGAGATCAGACATGCTAGAGGGATGGGATGTTATATAGAAGGACCTGAACAAGCTAGAGAAGGGGGCCCATGTGAACCTCATGAGGTCCAACAAAGCCAAGTGCAAGGTCCTTCAGTGGGAAGGGGCAATCCTCATTATCAATGCAGGCTGTGGGATGATGTGATAGAAAGCAGCCCTGCAGAAAGGGTCTTGGGGGTTTTAGTGAACAAAAAGTTGGACATGAGGAAGCAATGTGCATTCACAGCTCAGAGGACCAGTGGCCTCCTGGGCCAGCAGGTCGAAGAAGGTGACTTTGCCCATCCACTCTGCTCTTGTGAAACCCCACCAGGAGTACTGTGTCTGGTTCAGGAGCCCCCTGTTGGAACAAGTCCAGAGAAGGGCCACAGAAGTAATCAGAGGGCTGAAGCACCTCTCCTAAGAAGACAGGCTGAGAGAGCTGGGTTGTTCAGCCTGGAGAGGAAAAGTGTCAGGTGGGACCCCATAGCAGCCTTCCAGTACCTGAAGGGGCTACAGAAAAGCTGAGGAAGGACTGTTTGCAAAGGTGTGTAGCGACAGGACAAGGGGTAATGGTCTTAAAATAGAGCAGGGTAGATATAAATTGGGTATCAGGAAGGAGTTCTCTACAATGAGGTTGGTGAAGCACTGGAACAGGTTGCACAGAGAGGTAGTGGAGGCCCCGTTCCTGAAGACATTAAAGGTCAGGCTTGACCAGGATCTCAGAAACCTGATCTAGTAAAAAAGATCCCTGTGCACTGCTGGGGAGACTGGACCAGATGACTTTTAAAGGTCTTCTGCAACTCTACACATTCTGTGATTCTATGATTCTATAACTCATAATTTTGCCCTGCAGCTTAACAGAGGAGTCTCTGAATAATAATTAAACTGAAAACATGTGTCACCACTCTTATACATTATGCACCTGTTATTATTTTGATGAGAAAACATTGGATATGAGAATTCATTTCACTGATAGAAAAGCAATTGTTTCTGTTTTAAATTATAAATGTGGTAGCTTCACTAGCTACTTTAAAAAAAAATAAATCCGAAACTTAGATAAACAGAAAAAAACATCATGATGATAATCAAGATTCATCAAGTGGAAAAGGGTATAAATGTGCTACTAATTCCATACATAAACATGTATATTCTGTAGACCTAAAACTGAGAGTTCTTTTTTAGTTTAATAGCCTAAGAATCCAGTGAATGAAAAATAAGCATGAGACAAAATTCAGACCTGGAAAATGTTGATCCAGAAAGATTATTGATAGGATGTAACATGAAAAATATCATCATGATCTTAAAAAAATCCATAGCAGATGGATGACCATGTGTGTTGCAGACCACATAGCTCAGTGATATGGCAGAACTAGAACAGTTTCCGAGCAGAATAATGTGCACCAGTCTAAAGACAGAAGTTTAAGACATTCACAAAAAAAAAAAAAATTATGAATCTGTGTGAATGGGAGATAACATAATTAAAATAATGAGAAAAGAAAAGGGGAAGAAAAGGCCATGCAAATTAACTGCTGGAAATTAAAAAACCCATCAACAGAATAGGTTACATATATATATATATGTTGTGATTATATACCTTGTGATTAGCTCATTGTGACAAGCTCTTGTGGCTATAAGTTAATATAAACTAAAAAGCAGTTGATATTTTATCCACACCAATGTCAAACAACAAAAGTACCCAATTATGATAATTAATATGAACTGAAGCTTTGGAAGTCTATCCAATCTTGTATGGCAGAGCAATGAGAATATTTAACACTTGGCAATCAGGAAGGTAGACTGACCTGTATCTGTCTGCTGCATGGTTCTTTCTTAACAGGTTTCTGATTTCAGACATACTCAGAAACATTGTGGAACTGCAAAACATCACACTGGAGGGTTCTTGAGCTCTAATTTGCAGCCCTGTACTTATCTTTGTTTATTTGTTCATATGCCAGGAAGCCAGACGTATCTATAAAACTTCCAATGCCTGTATATTCTTGTCGGTCAGAGAGATAGTGTGAAAAGGCTTTTAAGGTGAATATTTCTGCCCTGTATTCCAAAATCTGCTATGCCAAATACACCTTTTCAATTTACAACAATGAATGGACTAGATCCTCTGTGGGTATGAATCAATGCAGCTTCATTGATTTCATTTTACTTGATTGATTCGTGCCAGCTGAGAACCTGGCTCAAGATTTTAATTGGCTCTAAACAGAAAGGAAAAATGAAAAACCAAAACGAATCAAACTAACACAGGTATATTCTGTCCTTACTTAATAAACTAAACCCTATGTGCTTCCACCAGCCAGTTTCTGCACCACCCAGTTCAATGCATTTTGAAGGATGTATTTCAGTCAATCAGGGAATGCAGAAGCGTATTACCCAGATAGAGTTAAAGTCCTGGAGAGTGAGGAAAGACAAAAGGATTTGTCTGTCCCAAACATGCTACTTCTGTGAGTAATTGACTTGAATTTTCTAATCCAGCCTACTTAAACTCACATACAGAAAAGTCAGTCAAACACTGCCTATTAAAAAAATTCCTTATGACACCACTTTTCATGGCCATGACATATTTAAGCTCAAATGAGCAACCATTATTTTGCTTGTGCTTGTTATTAAGCACTCCTCAGTGGAGAGAGGGGTAGAGTCCTGGTTACACAGATTCTGTTCTTTGCAGCCCGAGCTAAGATTAGAGTCCAGATAAGCCAGACATTGAACAAAACACCAACAGAAGACTTCAGGGACCGTGGATCAAAACACACAAGAAAAGAACGCAGCGCACATCTGTACAAAATCCATGAGCACACAGAGGCTACAAGCCTGGGGCAAGGCTCTCACTGAAGATTCCCTTGCAGTGTGACTTAGCTGGTGTCACCAGGAAGGCTCCTGCCACTAGCAAGGAATATTGTTGTGTAAACTCATCAGTTGACACATTGTGGCAATTGGAGAGCTCCTGTTCACCATTTGCACCCGCAAAAAAAACCAACAAAACAAACAAACAAAAAAACAAAAACAAAACATGTAAGGGCTTTTGTATGCTCTTTTCAAAACATTTATTTTGCAATTCTGATCATTCCAAATGCAGAATATGGCAACTCTCCAGGAGCTCAGGCCCCTATCAGATATTATTTTAAGGATTTCACTAGAAAAACACAGATGTGGGAGAGCTGTCCAGGCAAAACATTTTTCTTTTTCCCAATAAGATATTTCCCCCGTAAGCGAATCAAAGCTATTGAAGTTTGAGAACGTGGTGTAGTCCCATGTTGCGGTCCGAGTTCTATCTCGGCTAGAAAACTCAAGTTGAATCACGCATCACCCCTTCTTTTCTCCTCGATCAGAGGAGGTATAGCCGCAAACCCAGTGGGTTCATCCCTAGCTTGGGACCGGCTGGCTAAACCAGGTGTGTCTCTAGAGCACAAAACTCTGCCCAGATGTGCTCACACCAGCACAAACACAGAGATTATGTGTTTAAAATAGCACTTCACTGTAACAGTTTTCAAAGACAGTGTGAGGAGAAACTAGATATGCAAAAGTACCCAGTTGGTAAAGAGGAAGAAAGACTATTATAGTTGGGCATAGAGAGAGCCTGACACCTTGTCCATATGGGGTCAATGAGGTGCATGTGTGCATGTGTGTGGCCGATTACTTTTGCCCGGGGAAGAGAACGCAGGACAAGAGAGGTTTCTTGGTTAGTCTTATAGTTCCTGGCTCAGGAACACTGCTAGGAGTAACGGCAACCAGCTAGGGCATCTGGAAAAGCAGCGGTGGTGGGTGGCTGGCGACTGCCACGGGAGTGTGGCTGCTGCTGCAAGGCCTTTGGGGTTGCTGCGGTGGCTTGGAGCCCAGGGGATGGCAGGGACACGGCTGGAGCTGTGGCTGGGGAGTGCGGCTGCTTTAGGAGCACTTGATGACGGAGGCTTTGGGGAGCGAGCAGTGATCCCAGCTCTTTTATTGTGCTCCAGCCCCCTTCTTCAGTTTCTTTGGCTTCTTTTGTGTAGCTCATCTGCGAACAGACTCCACGAGAAAAAGCAGAAACAAGCTCTCTATTTTCCAGCCACAGAAGGCTCCCTTTTATTTGATCTTCTAACCCTCTTTCTTCTGCCTTCACAGCGCAGTTCCTGCAAGACCTGGGTCCTGGCTGCAAACACAGCAAGGTGGGGTGGGCTGTCCCTGCCCTTCATTGTGTGCCCCCCCCCCAGCCCCCAGTGTTGCTGCTGTTTCTTCTCTTTTTTTTTTTTTCCCTTTCTTTTTCTTTCCGTCCGTTTAAGTGTCTCTATCCCAGTAAATTTGGTTGAGAGACGTGTCTTTTGTGGAGGCCGCTTCTCCACAACCCAATAAAAATGTGTCCTCACAGCACATTCATCTTTTAGTTAATACAACTTCCAAACACCTCTGTGTCTAAGAGGAAACCCCTTTTAAGAGCAGTCACAAGCACCAACAATGAATGATAACATTTATTAAATGGAATAAATAAATGTTGTTTTGGAAGGAACCAAAGGTGGCGTCTATTGAGAAGTCAGCAACTGATGGTAGTCTGCTGATTTAATGGAGTGTATTCAGTTTATGTTTTACCTATAAAAGTTTAGAAGCTTCAGTTCAGTATTCAGAACTGGAAGGGGATTTCTAAAGCATTATGTCCAGTCCTCTCCAATTGCAGATGCCATGGGAAGCACCTGAACTAGAGGTGTCCTTGTTCACACCATGCTGTACTTTTAATTAAAATTCCACTTCTAAATGGTTTATAAACAATTAATATATGACAAGTGGATCTTTAAAGAAAGGGGTGAAGAGAGGGTGTACATTTTCTGCAGTCCAATAATTTGATTGATTAGCTCATATATAACTCAGTATTGTCATCTATTGATGTGCTTATAACTGAGACATGACCCAAATCTATAAAACATTTACAGTCACTATCAATCATTTATTAACCCCTTACATATGTTAATTAAATATTAATATAAAGCCAAGTTAACATCCTATAAAATTCTTTGGGAGAGATTTATATCAATCAAATGTTATAGACTAAGTCAGAAATAGTAATCTCTTACATTTCATAGGACTACTCCTAAAGTAATATTAAGATTATTTTGTTATGTCTAGCTTCTTAAAATATTGGGGGATTAAGGAAGATGCAAGCACCAAATTTATATGACAATATGTAATAAAAATCCATTATGATACTCTCCATCTCATTTTCAGAAAAAGATCCTTTTTTTTGTTTTGTTTTTCAATCTTCAGTTTGCATCAATGAAACTCTCTGAGGCAAGCTACCTCATTTAAGGTCTTAGATGATTAGATTTCTACAGAAATTAAAGGCAAGTGAGGACCTGTAGGCACTCTCTGGACCATGTCTAAGGCTCTTAAGCCTAAGCTGAAGAGCTCTATAAAGCACTTGAAATTCAAGTACTATTGAAGATAACATCTCATACAGAAGGGGTAGCAATTGTAGTTGGTGAATAAAATCCATATTTCTGTAAGAAATTTCCCTTATCACAGAATAACAGTATTGAGGTGCAAGAGGACCTATGAGGATCTAGTCCAAGCCCCCACCCAAAGCAGGGTCAGCAGGAGCAGGTTGCTCAGGGCTGTATCCAGTCTGGTGTTGAATATCCCAAAGGATGGAGACTGCCCAGTTCCTCTGGGCAAACTGTGTCTGTGCTCAGTCACCCTCAGAGTGAAAAAACTTTTTTCTTTGGTTTGAATGGAAATTCTGTATTTCATTTTGTGCCCATTGCCTCTTGTCCTCTCGATGAGCACCACCGAACAGAACCTGGCTCCAAACTCTTTGCACCCTCTCTTGAAGTATTTATAGACATTGACAAGATATCCAGAGTCTTGTCATCTCCAGGCTGAACAGTTCCAGCTTTCTCAGACTGTCCTTGTATGGCAGATGCTCCAAGTCTTTAACAACAATGGCGGTCCTTTACTAGACACACATGTCTATGACTGTCTTGCAAAGGGCAGGCCAGTACTGGGCACAGCACTCCAGATGTGTCTCACCAGCACTTCACAGTGGTGAAAGATCACCTCCCTCATCTTGCTGGCAACATTTTTCTTTTTCAGCAGGTAACCACAGCTGTTGTCACTTTTTCCTGCTGCCTTATGCCAAAGATGAACAGATTTACCTGTCTAGACACTATTTATTTACTTAATCCCTTTCTTCCCTCTCTGCTTTTTACTGCTGCTTTCTTCTATGTGTTTTATGATTCACCCAGATGAAGGAAGGCAAAGTCTCCTTCCTAACACTAAATCTCCCTCAGCATCTTTCTCAGTCAGACCTCCCACGTCCCCAACTTCATGCATACAGTGGACACACTTCACTCAAATTTCATGTTCTCTCACTGACCATCCATGGTGAACACATTTCAACCCTAGCAACACTGTTTCTGGAGCCAAGCCAGAATCTTCTTCCTGCCATGTGGCTGAGCCATCAGATCTGGTACCCTTGCCTCTGGAGCAGGAGAAAGGCTCAGATGCAACCTAGGCAGAAACATTTCAGTGTAGTAGATGATACTGGGGCACTTTCTCTCTCTATGGCACAGCTCTTTCTTTTACACATACACTTGTTTCCACAGAAATCAATAACTATATGCTGTCTTCCTTAGAACAAAAGTAATTTCAAAGAGTTGCACAAGTGTAACTACAGATAATCTGCATAAATTTATCCTTTTTTCTTTTCCCTTGAGTTTCACTTTGCATGGGGAGAGTATTGCAAACAAGCAGTTACAGGTTTATTTTTTTCTAAGCACTTACCACTAAATGCATTTGACAAGAAACTGATGAGAAAGGTTTAAGACGATGTTTTAAAAATACAATTTAAAACCTGCTGGTTCAATAATTACTGGCAAAGAAGTAAGATAGAAAGATCTTTTTCTTTACCTTAGAATCGATGCTATGGCCACTAGGCATTAACACAATTAATTCTGATGGCCATGGCATCCACAGCTAAAATCCTGCACATCTAAATCAAGGCTTCTTGTATTTCAGCCTTTGAAAAGAAATTTTGCAAACATAGAGGCTGCACATGAGGGCCCAAAAGTGGACAGATGATCTTGGAGATTGTATTAGGTAACACCTAGCACAGCAGCAAAATATATTTCATAGGCCAAGCAAGGACAAATTATTACAAATTTACTGGAGACTGTCATATTTTTCCCCTTAAAAGTGAACTTGTGTAGACTAACAGCAGATACATTCATTCTCAGCCCCATACACTGCTTCACAGCTATGGGGATATGAACCAGTAAGAAATTCTGCTGCTCCATATGAGGACCTAGCTAGGCTTGAACTGGAGTCTGTGATCTTATAAGGACTACCTCAATTTTGCAATGATTGAGCAATCTGAACAAAGTCTTTTGAACTTAACCCACCGTTCATCATGTTAGCCTGGCCAGATAAAGTATCTTAAAGGGTCCTAAACAAGAAATGTAGCAATGGGGACAATATTACTGAAAATTTGAAGTGGACATGAAAAGCCACGTCATCTGATGCATCTGCCTTGAGTTTTCTGTTGACTGGTTCTCTTTAGTCAATGCCAAATTATTTCTAAAAATCTTAAGTGGTTTTGCAGTTTCCTTTTTTTTTTCAGAATTACTTTCCCCACACTACTTTCCCCAAGGCGTATTTTTAATTCCTCACCAGTACATATCACCATTTCACTAGTTCCAATGCAAAACATGCAAAACCAAATTGCAAGTGGAAGAGGCAGTAACATACAGAACAGTCTAGACAAACTTTGTGTAGGCCCAAACAGAGCCTCTCCCTTTTTTCACACAAACACACTCACACACATGTGAAAGACCAATGAGTCAAAAAACTCTGTGAATCTTAAAGCTTCTGTTTGTCCAGCCTGCCAAGTTGGTACTATAAGAATGGAAACTTAATTTAACATGATTTTTCTGAATATATCCAAAATTGTTGATTGGGTAGCATTTGCAAAAAATATTGTTTTTTGAAGAACCAGAGATTACGGAAACAACTTTTCTAGACAGCATCAAATTTGCCCAATGATTGGTGTGCAATAGTTTTTCATGCAGTGTGCAGTAGAAAACCCTGAACTGAACCTAGAAAACACCCTGGATTACCTGTGTTAATGTGCTAAGCACAGAGTAAATATAAGCACTAAATGCTTCTTGCATCTATCCTATATTAATTAGTGAGATAACCTAATCACTCTCTGTGTCCAGCAGACTTCCTACTAGACTGTTATTGACAATGCAGGGTGAAGTTATTTTTTTTCATGCACATTAAATTAAAATTGGTTTAAAAGCAGCAGTCTTAAGCCAGTAGGCAAGTTTCTCATCTTTTCCCTGATGTGCCTGTGCCGACAATAATGCCAAGTGAGAACAATCATAACCCTGGTAAGACATCAGTGAGCTGTCTGCATCATGCTGACAACTTTAATAATAGCCAAACAGTGCATAGATTGTCACAGTAAGAACAGGGCAGACAGATTTTCAGATTTTGTTTTGTCCCAGTGCTGCCAGCTAGATGCAACATGACAGCAGTTCAGACGTATACACACAGGGCTAAGTACCTGAACAATATGAAGCAGTTAGTTTGCAGAAGACAGAGTATGCAAATGTGTGTTGGGTGCAAAAAGAATTCAAAAAACAAATCGTGCATGCCTGTCTCAGCAAATGGATTTCCTCTTGGAGTTCCTTCTCCCTCTCTTTTCACCTGGACTTTCTGGTTGCTAATCAAACAAGTGATTACAAAAAAACGAACTATCAGGAAACTAAATAGCAGGACAACACCCTTTGCCCAAGTCACCTTTTATTATCTGCTGCATCTTTCCATGAGAGCAGCTCCCTCCCCACCCTCTCCCTGCCGTCACCACCTCTGCCACCTCCCACCCCTGATGAGACTGACTGATGGGAAGCATGGTCCATCTAGCATGGGATCTATTACCTGGGGAAAGGTTCTTGTTAGAGCCAGCCATGCCAGATTATAATTCTAATTATCAGAATCAAAGTGTTCATCAGGCCAGTGCAGCCCTTTTGCTGTGGAAAGTTTCACCTGACTGCTGCCCCACCCAAGCAGTGGCGATAAACACCTGAGAATAGGAACTGTTTGTGTCTGATTCTGTTGTCACCAGCCACATAAATTAAAGTAATATCCTCAAGCTACTGTGTGGTATTTATTTGAGGGCCAGAGAAGAATTCTATTTTGAGAGAAATTAGAATGTAAATTGAGGTGAAAGTTCCTATTTCTCCCTTTCTCTTTTGCAGAACAAGACGCCGACATTGTTCCGTGCTTCAAAGCTAACAATAAAAGATCATCTTCTTATTCAAGTTGCAATGCTTAGTGCTTTTGTTCTCCAAATCTATTTTACCACGTGGAAAGGCTTTCTGAGGAGTTAATATACACGGTACAAGAATTGTCTCCTTATAAAAAAAATTATTGCAGCCCAAAAATAGCAGCAGATTTATTATGTACATTTGATATTTTTTCTGATGTTGGGATCAACGTTTGCAACTGCTGAACTACAAATCATTTACCATTACAAACTGCACTAGCTTGTAAGCAAGACCATGATGTGCTATAGGAAGGTGAACATGGCCTATAGGAGGTAAATATGTCATACCTGTCATATAGTTCCTTATATGCATAATATATATTAAAATGTTGTGACAAAAGTCCATGTCTCTGTCCATATGCCATGTGTATCAGATACATTGTCATGTCTCCAGGAATCCTGAACTGTTATGATATGTAATGATGTTCTTCACATATATTGACAAAAAGACAATTTCTTCAATGGAATTTAAAGACCTTGGCCTATCAACTAAATTTAAAACACCATTTTTATCAATTATGGTGCCTCTGTACAAGATCATGAAGGCTATCTCATTTCCATGAAAGCCAGACACATTTTGTCCCTCAGGCTTTTAAATTAAAATAAATATTGATCTCTTACAGCTGTAAAACCTACCAACCATAATTTGGTAGTACAAGGGGTTGGGATAAGGGGAGCAAGAAAAAGGTTTTCGTAGGAAAAGAAGTCTCCAGAAGGAGGAAGGAGTACTTATGTGGAGTCAGTATTCAGTGCATAGTCTCATTTAAAGATCAAAAGAGGCAAAAACTATGGAGGACAGTATTTTAAGATTACCCCAAACTTCTTAGGAGGTCTACACTGTCTCACTTGAGTGGAATGATGCACCGACCACTACCCTGTGGATACCATAAAATCTATCTGTAGACCCACATGTGTGTGTATCTCTGTGAGTAGTTTTCTTGGCCTTGTTCATTGCCCACACTTTTGCTTATGCAGCCAGATGTTACACACTGACAGGCCAGCCAACAGCTGGGAGATTGGGCTTTAGGGACTCTAAAGTTTTTGTCCTTGCTCTGATGATTGCCCTCCAAATATGTAAGACACTTTCTCAAGTGCTATCCAATGTATTGATTTTTTAAGTGCACTAATTTGAATAGGAATTTTATCATATTAGTTCTCAATTCAGACAGCAACTCTGGAATCCTTTCATGGAGAAAGAAGTGTTTAGGATCTTGCTAGTCTAGAAGTTGCTGTCATATAGCATGCTGCTAGGTACAGCCAGACAAAGCACCTTTAGGTAATCAGTAAAATACCCCTAGGGATGGGATGGGTCAGGGAGCACAGACATACTATTGACTTGAACTGATATAACCAGATTTGGAAATAAAACTTTGCCTCCCAAGTCAGTCTGGGCTTTCAAGAATGCTATTTGTACTAGGCATGCTTTGAGAAAAATTATAAAGCACAATTATGTCACCTGGGGTTAGACCAAAGGTCTGACTGTCTCTTGTCACTGTCCAAGGGAATAATGATCCTTCCCTCCCTGTGTCCTGCCTGCATCAGGATCAAGGACTGCTCAGAGTGCCATGGGAATACAGACGTAACACAGAGGTATATGCCTCACCAGAAACTGCTTCTTAATATACATCTATACTGTGTTCAGTGCATGTCACATCTACCAAAAGGATGCCCTGATCTCCATTAAGGAGTGCAAAAGAAATAACAATTTATTAAAAACTGATTTTAAATAGTGCACTGGATGAGCCACAAATGGCAGCATGGTACCAATTCTGATCCCTCTTGCCTTCATACTTATCCATCATTCACCTGTTAGCTGTTACAGACATGAACTGGTTCACAAGCTGCATCAGATACTATACCTGCCCTTACTTTGGCATTATGGTAGGAAGAAAGTGTGTTACAGCGATAATAGCACAGAACAGGACAGGTAAACCATTCATAAGCCTAAGAGCTGCAGACTATGGCCTAACACTCTCCTTTCAGTTATGATCTCCCCTCATGGAATTCTGTTCAATACTTTGTCCACACACACTTAACTCCAGCCACCATCAACATCAGTTGTTCACACTCTCAGATGATCTTATTCATTTGCAAACTGCCACCCATATCCACAGCTGAGCTGTTTTCCAGAGCATGTGCTCTTTACACCAGTGATCTCTTGTGTCACAGCCAAGTTAGCTCAGCTTTCCTCTCCCAAAGCTCAACAACCAACATGCATCTTGCTCTGAAACCTGGGGTTTCCCAGCACTTCTCAGCCTTGCCCTGTGTAGCTTCAAGGAGAGATAGGGAGTTTGTTTATTTCCCGCAGGCTGACCGGGCTCTGTGTTGATTTAATGTCAAGCAGCTTGTTCTCCTCACCAAATTGCAATGTATAACCCAAACGTTCTGGACATAAACCCCCCATCAGTGCCAGTGGGATTTCTCTCAGCAGTTTTATTTACATGCTTTTTTACAGTCAGATCAAGTCCTTAGTTTAAGGAATAGGTTTTGAACTGTATTCTTGACAGTAATAGGAGTTTTTGTTATTCCTTCAGTGGCCATATGCTTAGGCTGACAGATTGGCCTAATCAGGATCAGATGATAGTCCTTTATGTATTTGGAAATCTTACAGAACTCCTTCCTTGCCAAGTAGTTTTCAGTAGACCTTTCATTATAAAGAAGCATGTTTTAAATTTTTTTCTATTGTTCCAATTCTGGACATGTTCAAATGCTGGCATAAGAACTGTGGTGGCTCAGCAGCTGAATGATTCAGTGACTTATAAGAAGAGCAAGATAGGTTATTTCAGTCTTTTCAACACTATATGAAAACTGGTACCATGAAAGAGGAAAAGCCATGATAATGAAAGCAGTAAAGCAATATGAAATATTATTTTTAGTGAAATTATATTGTGTGTAATACAGGCAAGAAGTTTTTAAGTAAGGGCTTTTACACAAGCTGATGAAAAATGCAGTGAAGAGTGCAAATGGATAATCAACAAGATTCCCACACAGACAAACAACTGTGTACAAACAAGCCAGAAAACAAACCACAAAGAATAAAATAAAGATGTGGTAGCCATCATGGCCTAAGGCAGGAGGGCTAGAGACATGTGGTATCTCTCACTTAGCCAAAAAAAGCTAACTGAAAAAAAAAAAAAAAAAAAGGTAGGCAAACTTCACATTCAGAGTCCTGGTGAATCACATAAAATAACATCCATTTTTCCCCCACTCTGTCAGCTGGTCTAGTAAAAAATATCCCTTCCCCCTTAAAAGCTTGCATTTAAAATTAATGACAGATTAAATGCTTAAACAAATGGCAGTTTTTAAATGTCCATCCAGGATGCAGGAATCAGGAATGTCTGGAACAGTAAATAATCGAAACACCACTTTCCTGCAACGACAGAAAATGTCCTAGAACAATTTATGTTACCCACCCATCATTGTGCTGCAGATTAGGATTATAATGCATAAATCTATTCATGCAAAAGACTACTCCCTCTCCTATTACTCAGTAGAAACAGTTTAACATAGCATAAAAGATAGAAAGTACATAAAAAGGTAGTACTCCTGACTTATTCATACCACCTGTCTAAGCATTTAGATGAATAAAAGGGGAAAAAGAATCAGAAAGAACATAAAAGAAAGAACATCCCATTACATCACCACATGATGTTGGACTCTCAAGGCGAGAGGATATTACAATTCATTTAATGAAACATCTGTAGTGTCACACTGAAGTAGCAAGAGGCAGTCAGCTATTGCAAGTGTGTATGCTCTGCTGCAATTATAGAAAGAACAATCTGGTTTTGGCTTCTTTAGCTTCCAGCTAAATATAAGAAAACAAACACCCACTTCCTTATGTATATTTCTGTATTGAGAAAGACAAACACTGCAAGTCTTTTTTTTTTTTTCCCCCCTGCAATAAAGGAGGGAAGTCTTACTGCTAATTTACTGTATTTTTTTAGTTTCTTCATGTTACACAGTTCAAATGTTTGTGTATAACTTCTATGTTCTTCCAAACAACTGTTTACCATTTAACATTCCAAGGGCCTAAGTTAGTAGGACATGCAAATGTAATGTCTTTTCTTGTTCTTCCTCAACTCTTTCCATCACAGCATGGACACTTCCTAAGGTCCTGGGGTGCATCAGAAAGGGTGTGGTTAGTAGGTCAAGGGAGGTTCTCCTCCCCCTCTGTTCTGCCTTGGTGAGGCCACATTTGAAATATTGTGGCCAATTCTGGGCCCCACAGTTCAGAAGGACAGGGAACTGCTTGAAAGAGTCCAGGACAGAGCCACAAAGATGATGAAGGGAGTGGAACATCTCCCTTATGAGGAAAGGCTGAGGGAGCTGGGTCTCTTTAGCTTGGAGAACAGGAGACTGAGGGGCGACCTCGTCAGTGTTTACAACTATGTTAAGGGTGAGTGTCAGGAGGATGGAGCCAGGCTTTTTTCAGTGATGTGCAGTGATAGGACCAGGGACAGTGGTTACAAACTAGAACATAGGAGGTTCCACATAAATGTCAGAAAGAACTTCTTTGCTGTGAGAGTGACAGAGAACTGGAACAGGCTGTCCAGAGAGGTTGTGGATTCTCCTTTGCTGGAGACATGCAAAACCCACCTGGACACGTTCCTGTGTGATGTGCTCTGGGTGATCCTGCTCTGGCAAGGGGGTTGGACTAAATGATCTTTTGAGGTCCCTTCCAACCCCTAAGATTCTGTGATTCTGTAAGGTTCATTCTTACTGTGCACGTGCTCTGGGGTGTTACATACTTTCTATTTAATTCCTAGGAAAACTGAAGGAAACTACATATTGCCATACTGAGTTTTCAGATTTCAAACAAAACTCTCTCCCTAAGGCTGATGAGCTAATAATTAAACATAGAAATCTCCATCTGTAACTTTGTTGATGTCCTTTCCTAATGTCAACTATAGACCTTCTTAGTGATTCCTTGGAAAAAAACTTGTTAATGTCTTTCATTTTTATGTGACACAGAAAGAGTGCTTCTCAACTATAACTTTATATTTTATTTAATAAAGCATAAAGTATTAAACAAATTGCAACAAGTCGTAAAACCACAGTTGGATAACCTGGATAGTAATGAAGAACTGAAAAGTGTCAGGGTCACTATTTTCTCTTGACTTACCTTGGCAATCTTGATTGATTTCAGGTCTTATATATTCTAGTGATGAAGAAACACAAGGCAGGAATGTGCACGTATATATTTCTCTGTGTATCTATGGTTGTCTATTCAGCCTGGAGAAGAGAAGGGTCCAGTGAGACCTTATAGTGGCCTTCCAATACCTGAAGGGGCCCTAGAAGAAAGCTGGGAAGGGACTTTTCACCAGAGTGGGTAGTGATAGCACAAGGGGTAACGGTTTTAAACTGAAAGAGGTGAGATTTAGGTAAGACATGAAGAAATTCTTCACTGTGAGGGTAGTAAGGTGCTGGAATAGGGACATTATGGAAGCCCTCTCCCTGAAAGTGTTCAAAGCCAGGTTGGATGCAGCTTTATGCAGCCTGATCTAGTGTGAGGTGTCCCTGCTCATGGCAGGGGGGTTGGAACCTGATGATCTTTAAGATTCCTTCCAACCTTAACCATTCTATGATTCTATGATTCTTTGCATTTTTCGTTACCAACTCATATCAGAGATCGTCTCTGCTGCTGCAGCATTCTGAAAAAGCTCAGAAACTGAGGAGCCTTGCAAAGAGTTTAATATGAAAGAGTTTAATGAAGCTGTGAGTCTGCAAGAGCATGCAAGTTTGTCAATGGCTGTGCAAAAGCTCAGGCCTTGCAAGCTGCAAAATAAAACAAACTGTATCTTTCCTGGAAGAAGTACATCAATATGAAGATGATAGGAAGAGCTTAAAGAACAGAGAGAATTAAAATAGCTGATCTCCACTTGTTTACATATCTCCAATAGATGGTACAGCCATTTCAGTTGTCTCTGGTCTCTGCTAATTACATGCTGTTGTTTGTTCTGAATAGAGGAGAAAAAGCATGTTCCTGGAGACTAACAGAGTAATTGCAGCTGAGTGAAGCTAATGGAATGTAATAGAACAAGAAGAGTTTTAGAAATATAACATGTGAGGGAAATGTAGAACAGGAAACTCCTGAGCATAGCTGGAAGGTAATGACAGCAGAGAACATATCTGAAGACAAATGTAAAAAATAATGGAAAGAAGGCTTTCCTAGGGATCTTGAGTGTACTGTGGAGTTTGCTTACATTCATAGGGATTGAGAGAAAGAAAAAGACCTACCCTGCAAGGACAAAATAGGTACAGGAATGGGACAAGTTTTTTTCAAGCCTATAATTTAATCTGCCTCACTCCAAGTATCCTCTACGTAAAGAGTTATGTCAGGATAGCTTGTTATTTTGTGTTCTAATAACATGAAAGCTTTAGAGATTAGAGGTATTTGGTGCTTCTTGGCACGCACATCTTAGAAGTTAGAAGTTGTTCCATCTCAAAGGCTTTAGCTAGCCCAAAATTCATCCCAACATCAAACACACCACATCCCCTCCCTTCCACAAGCCATTTAGAAAAGAAATTGGCTGGAAGGGGCATTCAAAGGAATTCTTCACTCTAAATGGATATTAAAAGAATTCACAGAGCATGAGATTAAGAGACTTGAAAATGAGAACATTTATTCTTGGAAAGACTCTTAAAATATTATCCACTAATGCAGAAGAGATATAAATGACCATTTCAGAGAATACTAACAAGTTTAGGTTAAAAATACTGCCATGTCATCTACAGTCTACCTATTCCAGAACCTACCTTAAGATAAATAATGTTCTTTAGAAGTCACCCCAGTTGAGTTGAGTCTCTACCTAGGGTTTAGACAGCTCCTTTTTGCCAGATACATCTCATGTCACCTGCCTTACTCATGGGTACAGAAATTGTTGCTGTAGGCAAAGAGAAAGTTGTTTACTGGAAAAGTTGTTTTGTTTAAGTTTTTTTTGTTTGTGGTTTGTTGTGTTTTTTTCCTCCAGTGCCAAATACTTAGGCTAATTTATTTTCTGAAGGTTGAACTGAAGAAATGACAGGTTGTGGTAGGATTTTCCTCAATTTTAAGAGTTTATACCATTTCTATTTTAAAATATATGTTATAGTTAGAGCTAGTAGAGTTTTTAATAAAAATAACTTTCTTCTGGAAATTATATTTGCTTAAATTAAAACATTTATTCTTTAGGTTTCCTGGCAACAATTAAATGTTCATCAAGAAAGATTTTTTAGGTTCAATATTCTAGGTCAAAGTATAGGGCAGAGAAACCGCAAAGAAACAATATCCCAAGTGGTTGATATAATTCAAAATATAAAGAGCAGTGATTTGTTCCACATAGGAATTATACAGTCCACATGGATATCATTTGTGTACCGTGACAAACTAGTTATTCTTTTGTGAGAAATTTCCAAATATCTACTTTTACCAGGAAATAGGATTTTTTTTTAACATTAAAAAATAAATTAAAACATAGAAGTAACATTTAGTGCCCAGCTCCAAGTATAACTTAACACAGAACACTCACTGTGATATAATTTAATAACCACCAGTGAAACTTCAGTTGAGGAGTTCTTGCAATTTTTTATAAACAATCCATAAAAGAAGAGTGTTTATACAAAATATTGAGAAAATTAATTTAATTAATTTAGAAGTCAAAATACAACCACAGGCTGCTGATTAATAATTCATGAGCATCCAAAAAAGACTGAATTCATTATTTAAAAGACTTGATATTAGTTGTTATTATCTCCTTATTTCCACCAGAATGCTTTTGTTCCAGAGCAATTTTGGTCAATTCTGGTTAATTCTAACACCCTCAGCTGCAAATAATCAAAAACCAATTTTGGCCCAAACCCAAAATCCCAACCCAATGTCATAACAAATACTCCCAATTCCTCTGACTTTACCCAGATTCTCAACATTTCACAGAGTTTACTTGATCTTTGAAAATATTATTGCAAAACAAAATAAAATAGAAAAATGTGTTTCCTAGACACACTAATCTATCTTGTAGGAAAAAGTTTAGTTATTTTCTAATTCTTAAAAATTAATTCAAGCCAAGTTAGTCTGTCTCAGCTAATAGTCAATATGAGCTTACCTTGGATTGTAAAATGAATTATCTTTCATTTGTCCTATATTTCTGGGGTTTGTTTGTTTGTTTTTTTAAATATGCTTGACATCATGTGAGAAACAGTACAATATGAAGTGCTTACAAAAGTGAGTCAAATGGAGTCCGAATCCATCATGTTCAAATACATACTAATGTTCTTAGGCATACACTTTAATCTTATTAAGGTACATTCTTCTCAATTGCTGAGTACCTTGTACAAGCTCCCTATAAAGCTACCTAGAACTAGATATTGATTCACAGGGATATCTAAAGGGATTTTATTACCTCTGTTAGCCACCATCTCAAACTCATCTGACATGGTGCTAGGTAGCCTGGAACCCCCAGGATAGCACAAACACCCCTTGAAATCCTCCCTCCAAAATTGTAGATGTCCCAAAATACAGTGCTGGGCAGATGCATGTGTCATGTCCCTCATCCAGCCCACATTTCCACTGATTGAGTTCCTGGGAATTGGTGCTTGGGAGAAGGATCTCATCCCCCTCATTCACACATCCCCCTCATTCACACTCCCTCCTTGTCTGTTCCTCAGCTAGAGCCCGATGTTTCACTTTAATTCCAAAGCAAGCAACAATTAATTATTAAAACAATTTTTCCAGCCCAGTCTTTATTTCAGGATCATTCTTTTCTCCAGCATTTACTTTGAACAGCAGCTTTTCTGCCAGTTAGAACTTGGAGCTATGAGTACAGGACCCATTATTACAAATTAGAGTTTTCAACGGAAAACCTATCCCTACAAGATTTTCATTCAGCTTCAGCATGTTTCTAGTTTGATCATTCTCTCTCTTTCCCTTCTTTTCTTCCCTGTAAGTAATGCTGGTGTTTACACTGATTATAACGAAAGTATATTCTTGCAGCAACATTGCAGTGCCCCTACAGAGTAGAGCTGTTAACAGCTACTACTTCTTTTGGTTTAGAAAGAAGTTAAGAAGCTGCTTCTAATCCACTCAGAATGTGTAGTCACTGCTCAGCAGATCTGCAGAGGTACAATACATGCTGGCTTCTCCCAGGAGATCACATATATCATCCAAATTCACAGCCTCTGTTCTATAGAAAGAATTATGTCTAATCAGCTGCATTATAGTGACAGAGAGGTTGTGAATCTTTATTTCAATGTAGTGATAGTTCCTATTTGCATGCATTGATAGCCACTGCTAGTTTTCCCTTTTACTTAGGAAATAATAATTAAAGAAAAAAAAAAAAGTGTCCAAGCTTTTTGCACAACTTGGTTTCACAGAAGTATTGGCCCCAAAAAGCCTGCAAGTAAGCATACAAGAACTTTTGAATGGCTAGGAAATGTAATCACACCTGACAAGTGAAAAAAAAAAATAAATAAAAAAAAAAAAATAGAGCAATTGGATCCAACCACACAAAATGTTCCTTTAGGAGGGAATTAAAAGAATCATTAATGAATTTTGCTGAATGCAGTCACTTAAAGCTTACTCTGGACAAAGGACAGTTTGAAGACTAAGGATATACAGATAGATGAGAAATGTTCTTCATGACTGACTCTTGCCTGTTATATGACATAAAAAGAAGATGATCCTACCAATAGTTTCAGTCCTACATCACTGATAAGGAGCTTGTTCATTCAGGGTATGTGAACAGAGGTCATTCAATAAGATCAGACAGTATCTTCCTGTGTTCTGCCTCTACTGAAGGTTCAGAACAACTTGCTACAATCCACATGGACTAAATTTGGGTGTCAAAGGAAAAGATAACGTACTTTCACATGTGCTGTGCTAGTTTGAATAGACAAGTGCCAATGAAAATTATTTCACTGATTCCAGGTATTAAATATTAGCTTGGGGCTTTAGCAGTCTTATTAAAAGAAGGGACCTTATTGTCTCTCTTTGTCTAAAGAATGTCTAAAGTACCCACCAAAGTTATAGAAAGTTAACTGTCTTTCAGCAAGCTTTTATCATTCTCATTATATGTTTCTACATATACATACACTCTCTGAAGGCAGATGGTGCTTTCCAGAATGCAAAACACAAAAGAAACACCCAAAGTAATTGACTGTACCCAGCAGAAAAAAAAAAGTTACATTTTCTAGCTCATGTGGGTGCAAATGTCTCGTCAACAAGAGCAATAACTCTTTATTTGACCACACCAGTTTTAAACTAAATAGACCATCCTTGACCGTATTTCTCAGTAAGTAATGTGGTGCATTATAATTGTTCATTAGTCTCTTGCAGAGACACACAAAGGAGAATCCAGAACTGAGACTATTTTTGTTTTCTAAAACAAAAAAGTCTCCAGCAAAGGCCTACTATTCCTCTGAACTCTGAACAGGAGAATCATTGGCTTATAAATAAAACACTTTAATAACAGAGAGTAAAGAAAAATGAGGAAATTGATACAGAAAAGCAAATAAAAACACAACCTGAAAGGAGTAGTCCAACATGATAAGTCTATAAGCATCCTGAAGGCTTTTGAAAAATATTGTATTAAGAGCCTGGATAAAATATGTGTCATAATACCAAAAGAAAACAAAAAGGTCTAATAACGGCCCGTGTGGCTCAATGGGAAAGTTAAGGAGGCTGTCAAAGGGAAAAGGTCAGCAGTTTAAAAATGGAAAGCTTTCTCAAATAAGGAGAAGAGGTCAAAAGTAAAAGTGGTCATTAAAAGGGTTAGACGGACTGCAAAGCATGCCTGGCATGGGGTGGGTTTTTTTACTGATTGTCACATGTTTGTCAACTACTTCAAATGCAGGAAGCAGATGATATAATCAATAGGACCACTTGGTGACAAAAATATGAAAGAAACTCAGTGATGGTTGGTCCACACAGGAAAAGTTCCACTAAATCTTTTGCATCAGTTTTTACTATGCAGGAGAAATGCCCACATCCAGCTTTTGTTATTGTAGGTAGGTTTCAGAGGTTTGTCAGCATACAAGTAAACACACAGGGTATTTTAAACCTTAGAGACAATTAACACATCACCAAAACTGGATAGCATTTACCTGGGAGAACTGAAGAAAATGTGAAAGTACAGAGATGCAGCTGGTACTTGTCACATACACCACAGTTTGTATCCCCTGTGCTACTCTGGAGTTGTGGAGTATCAGGGGGACAGAACAGGGTCAAGCAGGGTTTCTTCTTTTACAGAAGAGAAGCTGTTTAAAAGATGGGAAACAAATAGTAGGACTTGATGGTCATTTTGCAAAGTGGAGAACAGTTTCCCATAAGATCCTCCAAGCTCTAGAACCAAAAAGCAATAGGCATCATCAGAAAGTGCTCTGAGAACAAAACAGAAAGCTGTATGTTGCCACTGTATAAAACTTGGTGTACTCACATCTTGACTACTCTGCATGGTTCTTATCTCCGCACCTCCAAAAGGACACTGCAGACATGAAGTAGATACAGAGAAGAAAATTATGATAAGGATGGAGCTGTCTTATCTGGAAAGATTAAAAATATCTCTATTCTTCAGTTTGGAGAGAAAACCCAATGAAGATATGACTGAAATCTGAAAATTACAGTCAGTAGATTATCAACATGCAGAACTGTTGTCCAGCAAATCCCACAATTTTAGAACTAGGGATACTCACTGAAGCTCAGGAAGCTGCTCTAAAACTTCTGAAAGGCTACTGCTCTTCATGTAGCCAGTAGCAGTGTTGTCTCTAAAAGAAGTTTGGGAAGCAGACAGGATTAACAGATTCAGAAAAAGATTAGATGTAGGTAACAAATCAGCAAACAGCTATTAGTGTACTACCGGGTTGTACAGGGGAAGGGAAAACATGCTGCAGGTGACTGGTCTTCTCCTATCACAGTCTCACTGTCAGAGACAGAAGCCTGTGCTACATGGGCAACTGCTCTAACACAGAAAGGAATTTCCTTTTTTTTTAAGAGATGAAATAATGTATCAGAAGCCCTGCCTTGACGAAATATCTATAGCAATGATTTATTAATTCTTTTCTTCTTTTCTCTTGATGTCATTCATCAATCTGGTCTACAACACCAGTATCACCAAGATGTCAAAGCAGCAGCCTAGATCTGGATAGGTGCTTTATCAAAGTGGAATATTTTTTGCCATTTCCTAAGTCTCCCAGTTTTCATCCCCATTTTATTATCCAGAACAGACATGATTTTACTGGAAGAAATTAAAATATATGGAAGATACAATCATTAAGATACTTTAATTCCTGATTCATTCTTACTTTTATTCCTGTGTTTTCCATAGGCTGCCCATGGAGCTGATACAAAAAATGAAATCAGGAAGAAAATTTTTCAAGTTTTGCTTGTTTGGGATTTTTACACTTTGTCTTGATTCCTGACATAGCTATAATACAGGTGAAAATAAAAGGATACCATCAGGGTAATGCAGAATTCTTGCCACTCAGGTTTGCTTCCAGACTCCAAAATGTTCACATACTATTTTCACAGGGTCCAAGGTCCCCTACCACTTTGTCTTCCTTTGATGTGTAAGCAACTCAGTACAGAAAATACCTGATTTTCTGTGTGAAAGACATATTTATGTTTATGACATTCTTGGTCTCATCTGGGGAGGATAAAAATGTCCCAGGCAGCAGGGACCTAGACAAAATCTTAGATACATGCACACACTGATCAAAATGGAAATTAAAAAGTTCTGGTTTGAAAAACTAAGAAATATGGATAGAAACATTTTTTTCATCTTACAACCTATGTTTGAAAAGTGTATGCATGAATGTATGAAGTGTTGGCATGGCATGCTGTCATGTGGTAGCCTATTTCAATTACAATATCGATTTGAACTAGCTGTTTCATGGAGTGGCCTTATTTCTGTTGGTCTGCAGTAGAAGATTGGCTTTACAGCAAAATTTGTTTAATTCTCAATAACTGCTTTCTTTCCTGCTTTACATACCTGGGCAGTACAAGCAAGATGCAACGTGACAATTCAGAGAGTCTAATTTTGCAAGATTCATTTTGCTAAATCATCCTTATGCATCTGAGCCAATGTCTATTTGTGTCTAGCAACATCTGGCAAACAAGCACTGATATATTATAATGTTTATCATGCCAGATGGCAATATGTCTTCAATGTCACCTGCAGGATGAAATAAACCCTTTGCTATCACTTTTTCTTACCCACTCACCCACTTCCCCCTTCCCTCCCTCCCCAGTAATCATAGGAGAGCTCAAATCTGTACTTGCAGAGCACATGTGGTTAAATATTAAAATAAATGTAGGAAATGGCAACAGGTTACTACACAACCTTAATTGCTGAAAGGTAGAAAACATTTAATTGCTATGAATTTTATGGTAATTCAATGACATACCATTTTCACTATAAACACTACAATTTCTGCATAATTAAAAGTTACTAGTAAACTATCATTCTGAACAGCTTTAATTGTGTTCTGCAAGGGGCAAAAATATCCAAGGTCATGTCTATTTGAATGCATGCACATGAAGTCAAAAGGAAGCATTTCCAGCTGCTGTCCATGGAATATCAAGTGTGTTCTTCTTCCACTTGGGATTCCCCATATGTTTCCTCCTTGAACAAGGGCAGTTTGAAGTTATTTTAATCTTCTGTTAATAGGGTTTACCTATCAGTCTGTTTTCTGGGAGCATCCTTTGTGATGGATTTAACCTGGGGCTGCAGAAAGAGCAAGGTGGAAAAAAATTGAGCCATTGTCTTTTCTTGTTCATCAGAGAGTTTTTTTCTGCTCATTTTCTTTTATTGCCAAGTGAATATTCTATTATACTTTATCAACAAAATCTTGGTTATCTTCAGGAACAGTGTGATTTATTTTGTATATTTTAGACCTGTTGGGCTGAAAACTTTCATGGATCAATTATGTATTTTGAACCTAAAGGATATTTATTTTCAAAATCAGTACCGAAAGCCATCAGTCTCACAGCTTTTCATATTTTAAGTGTTCATTGTCCAGGAAAAATAACACACTATGTAACACTAGAAGTTCCTTAACTGTTTGCAAGCAAATTAAGATACTTGCCATTAATCAAAGGACTCAGCTTCAACACAAGAAATGCAAAACTAAAAATCACCACCCTTTTAAGGTAAATTGTTGCTAGCAACATAGTTACCTTTTCATATATTTGTCAAGGCTTGAAATAGTAACTCGAAAATGCTCATGGTTCCTTTGGCATTTTTATTCAAGATCCGTAGTCCAGGGGCTACATGACATAGGGCCAAACAATTACTCTTAATTACTCTTTAATTTAATTTACAAAATTAGTGTTAAAAATGAAAATTAAGTAGCCCAGGAAATCGGAAAATTGTTTCCTATTTATAAAGATGTGAGCCTTCACCTGTAGGTTGTTCAATCTGGAATATCTACACTCGACAGTCTGGTTTCCTTTTTCAAGTTCAGTACTGCATCCAATTTAGTTCCAGATAATGGAAGAAGTGAGCTCCTTATGGCAATCCCAAGAGTGTTATTTTGGCTCAAATATTTCTGACTAGAAGCAGAAAAAACAGAGGAAGGAAGGCTGTGAGTGCAGTCTCAACCTCTCTACAGACACACTGAGGATAAGATTCATTCCAGATTCATTTCATCTCATCTTAGCCAAACTAGGTGTCTTGATCTGAGGATTTTATATGCTTAGATGGGTTAGGATTAGTTGCTGGTTTAGGCATCCATCTCTGAGGACCACATAGACACCACAGTGTCGAGTGAGATGCCTCAGTTGCCATCAGATCATCTAGGGAGAGGTATTTCTCTCATTCCTCCCACCATGACAATCCCACCATCACAAACTCTGCTTTATTACTATGGGGAACTGGACTTGCCTCCCATGATGAACAGGGAGATGTGTGCAGGGAACGTATGTTGAGAAACTCACTTTAAGCACCCAGAAAGCAACTGCCAGTCTGCAGGCAGCACTGAGCTCTCTTCAGCAGAGGTTAAGCTGTAGGTTGCACCCAAGATATCTGGCTGAAAGCTTCCAGGATATAGTGTTGTGAGCTGCTCTGAGGGCAGTACAGATGTACCCTGAGTCCAGTAAGTCCCTGCGGGATCATTCTTTGCTCTACACAGCATGTCAAAGCTCACAGAAAGCAATTTTTCTTTCAGTGCCTCCTTTTCAACTGGGAAACATTTGAAGGGAAGCACTTGCCCCTTGAGTGCTCAAGTGTGTACTTTGTATTGCCTAAGAAAGGGCACTCCAATAGCTCTTCTGGGAAAGCACACCATATTTCACATCACCCCATGCACTTTCAAGGGGCTTTGCAGAAATTGCTTGTTCTGGGACATCTATGAAATATAATTAGGAAGAAATATAAAGAAGCTTTCTTCTCTTTCAGGTTGAGATAATCCACAGTCAGAAAAATAAGACTCTTTTTATTTTCCTTAACCAAAGTGCTCTCTCTGCTGAGAGGTCATCTTTGAGACTGAAGTGTTTTAATTTCCTAACTTATAAAGCAAGGAACTATGATATTCAGGGAGACAGTGTGGGGGTTATGCTGTTATTTTTGAGCAAGGAATGCATCAGTGGTCTGCTCCACGTACCAGCAGGCATATTCCTCTAAGGAACCATTGGGTGTGCACTGGTATCTGCAGAAGAGCAGCAGCTGCAGCTGGTGCTAAGGTGGTTGTGACACTGTGCAGTGCAAGGGGTGAGGTGGGGGTAGTAAAGCCTGAAATGACTGTTGTCTCCTTGGTCGGATCCTGGGCACAACACATGTAGAGTGAAACAGCAGCAGGTGAGATGCTGAGAAACGTCTGCTTTTTAGGCAGGAAGGCAGCATGGGAAGGGATGGGAGTGTAAGACTCCATCAATTGCATGGATGTCCCAGCCTCTGATATGAGTATGCTGGCTGTCTTCTTGGCACAGCTTGAAGAAAAGAAAGTAAAGTAAAACGGGGATACATGTGGCTATAATGGGAATGGGGATGGTCCCACTCACTGGCAGCAGCAGCTCAGGAAGGCAGTAAGAGGCGCCCTACTCACTCTTGTGGCTCAAGAGTCCACACCTGCATGGGAATGACTGCACCATGCAGCCTGAGATGAGCAATGAGAAAGTCATTAGCCAGCAAATGTTAACTACAGTCTCTACTCTCAGAAGCATCAGACAGCATTTGCCAAGCAGAATAAAACGCATGTATTCGTTTAACCTCTGCTTAATAAGTTAGCAAAGCACTAAATGTGGGGTGTGTTTTAACTGCCAGATCTGCAGAGGAGACCCATAACTTTGGAGAACATTGAAGGAGTCAACATTTTAATAGAAGAGATTTCATTGCAGCTTCCTTCTCATCACTCTTTCATTATATCTATAGTAGCTCAAGACATTTGGCTGTTTACTGAAGAATATTTCTGCAGTGTTTGATACAGTTGTTTTATCTGAGGATCCATATAACATAGCTTAGTGCCACCCCAATAAAATATAAGGAGGAACTTGTTTTTTCTGGTTTTGTTTTGTTTTCATGTTGTTGGGTTTTTTTCCAACTGGTAATAACAGGGCTTAAAAAGGCTTTAGGAAGATGGTTGATGGAGAAGTGCAAAGAAAGATGAGTATCTGTGGGGATAAAATTGGTTTGTTTTTTTTTTAATTGTGCTTAAGTTTGTTTAGGCAGTGTTGGGAGAAATTAAGTCTTTCTGTGGTACTTTGCCTTGTTTTTTTCCATCACTGTGAGCCATAGAGAAAAAAGAACACGTTTTGAACCACCATAAACAAAACAAATTGCATGCAATTACATTTAATACTGTCTATTAATTATTCTCTGGTTATGTGTTTGTAAAAACAGAGATCCTTGGGAGGAAAATTGTGAGCACTTGGGCTTCTGACAGGCTTTGTTCTGTATTTGTGCAGGTCACAGCACAAGAAGTGGATTGCAGGTTCTGAAGGACTCATTAGGACTTGCCAGGCTCATCTGCTGCTCAAGGCTGGCCCCACCTGAGAAACTGTAATGAGAAACACCAATACAAAGGTGCTGCACAAGGGCAAAGTACCACAGTTTTAATTATCATGTTCTCCCACCTTCTTTCCTTGCATGCAATGAGGCATCTTGCTCTTGAACTACTTTGGAAAACCTAGAGAAGTTTGATTTTTCACAAAACTTAGTCTGAACTTGTAACTTTTCCTCTGAACTCTCCCTAATTTTCTGTGTTGTCTTTGAAACATGGTGCTTGTAATAGAATCACAGAATCACAGAATGCTGGAATGGCTTGGAAAGGACTTTTCAGATCATCTAGTTCCAACCCCCCTGCAATGGGCAGAGACATTAATAGACTGGTGTATCCCAATTGTCATCTCAGCAGTGCTAGGTAGAGCAAAATCATTTTGCTTCTCTTGCATGCACAAAACCATCTTCCTCATTCTTTTTGTCACTGGCCTGAAATGTAGACTCTCAAATCTATTGTAATATTTCTTCCAGTTGAAATCCAAATGTCATTACTTTTAGTAATCAGTTTTAATCTTGCAATATTGAAATACCTGGAATTACTGAAATTGAGAAGTTGTGAGCCAAGGTGTTACAACTTGCCTCGGACTGACAGCTCTCCCCCAGCCAGACAACATAGCCATGACTCCCAGCTGCACACGCAGCTCGGCGTGACTCGAGGGGAATCCTGGCTAGAAGAGCAAAAGGCAGCAGAGGAAAATGTTCCTCTGTTGGTCTGGATGGTGGGATGAACAGAAGTACACTTCTAAGAGGTTCATTACAGATAAGGAGAGCAGAAATAATCTTTTCCATCAGATAGGATGATATATATATATCCTGAATGAAAGTATATCTAAGGAAGAGGAGCAGGTACTATGTAACTTTTGAGAAGGTCTCAAAGAGGCTTGTTTGCTCTGCTCAAAGGAGAGAAATAGGTGGTGTGAGAGGAACTGGGTAGTCACTTCTGCAAATGCCTGGGCTGGCCTGAATCACTTCCTGGGAGTGACTTTTTTCCTCTCACCTGCACCAGACATGTAGGCAACTAAGCTAAGTTTAGACAGCTAAAGGTAAGTGATAAGGATTTAATCCTACCTGTTTAAAGAATCTACCTGCAGGAATACCTGTGTTCTCATCAACTGAAGATCATGGAAATACAGGATTTAAGAGTCCAGCATAAAGAAAATGTTTTTCAATAAAGCTAGGAATGATACTACAAAAAATATACCTGGATCAGCCTGTGTTGATATTAATAAGGGCTTTGCTATGGACATCAGCAAGAACAGGCCCTGGACCTTAAAGTCAGGTTACTCAAATGCAATGTTTACACTCTGCTTTTACAGGACTTGGTCATGACCACATTAGTATGAATCAGTAGCAAGGCTACTTATGTCATTATAGCTGTAACAAGCAAATTGAGGTGCTTGGGCCTGGTCTCACCTCCTCTTAGTAATGTTCTGCCAGGATTATTGATAACACTGGTGCACAAGCAAGGAAACTATCAAAAATATTCATTTCAAGCTCTACTGCAAGCAGAGTAATATAATAAATATTAACTTTAAAAAAAAAAAAAAGGAAAAAGAAAATACAAGTTGCTCTTTGAAAAACTCATGGGTAAATTATGTATATCTAGAAGAAAATAGTAAGTATTCAACTAAAGTAACCTGTATAAAGGAACATTATCCAGATGAACAAAATCGATACCTAGTTTGCTTCCACTTTTATTTTTGCTTGTCTGTTTGCTTCTTCTTTTAATTATTTGTTTTACCCTCTACTAAATGCAATTTTTCTCAATTTGATTCTGTCTGAGGTCAGTTTCATTTCCCTGTTGTTTGCTATTGGAACATAATTCCCTGGCTTTGTCACATATATTTTCTTAGATGAACAGGTGCCTGAACTGAATAATTGAACATTTTGTGCCTTTCCATCCTTTCAGTTTGCACAAAGACTTCTTTCGCTTTTGATTTCTTTTTTCTGGGTATCATCAAAATTAGTTCTCATTTCAATTTGAAGTGAAAGTTCTACCAAAAAAAACCTAACAAAACTAGAGTTTTGAAAAAATCAGGCAGACTCTTTAGTCTGAAGTGTTCAATTTTTTAATTTGAAGTTGTTTTTATCTAATTACTTCTTATCTTTTTTCATGTTTTTAAAAAACACAGTCTAATAAAATCTACAATCATGGTAATTTGTTGGTGCCTTTTATATAGATAATAAAATGCAAATTAATTTTGTGATTGAAGGCTCAGCTGGAGCTCGTTGTTACTTACCACAGACAACCAGAGGTTTCATACCCTCTGGGTAACTACACACCATACAAAGGCATTATAAGTTTTTTCTTTTAAAAAAACCAACAACCCTAACAATATTATGGGTTCTGTGGTGTTTCCCTTTCTAAATACATCAACTCATTCACCAAGAATACCAAAATATGGCAACCCTTTAGGAAGTTTGGAGAATGTAATTATAACAAGCATCAATAGTTAAGTCTTATTCCTTAATGTTTTTTCTTATCTACCCCTATGAGCTGTAATATCTTGTTTCTTTTCAATTCATATTAGTCAGTCACTAATGAGACTGCAATACTGAGTCTCAGCAGGAGAAATATACTTTACTGGGAATGCCTGAAATGTTAACCAGAAATCAAGACAGCTGCAAAATAATATTATTTTACAGCAGGGGCACAGGGACCTGCTCCTTTGGAAAATCTTGGGAGTGAATTTATAAGGTGGGCTGTGATGTGCTTATGGATATGCTTTTATCTGGCAATATACCCCAGCTACTCGAACCAACAACATAAGAAATGAAAGGTGCTTCTTGTTTCTTATGTCACAGAATCATAGAATCATAGAATGTCTGGGGTTGGAAGGGACCTTTAAATGTCATCTAGTCTAGCCCACCCTGTGGTGCACAGGGATGTTTTTTACTAGATCAGGTCACTCAGAGCCTCAAACATTTGTCTTGGAGAAAGAACAAATAAGTGTGGACAATTATTGCAAATCATGCAATGTGCACCAAATTCACACCACACAGCCCAAGTTTTGCTCTTGATGTCTCTCCTGAATTATCATTCTTTCTCATTCCTACTTCAGTAGAAATGAACAGCCTAGAGGCAAAAGGCAGGCTGCACAGGAGGCAGGATGGTAGTAATGGGAAACCCTTGCCCATATAGAAACTGTTCTTAACAGAGGGGGCCAGGTTCATCAGAGAAATGAGACAACACATGGGAAGATGAGATAGGAAGGGAAAGTAATGGGGAGAACAATCTCATTTCGTGTGTCAGACTGTAGCCTCTGTGCATCCTCTAGCACTATCCTGTTTAGCCTCCAGGCATTAGTCGCACTATCTGGTACCTGAGAGAGGCTCTTGATGCTCTGAGCTCTTGAAAGCCCTAAATAAATTCACAAGGTTGTATCATGTCTCTTCCAATAAAGGAAGATTGCCTGTGACACCCACTGGCTGTTTCATAACCACGAGAAGATAGGACCAGAGATAGTGAGCTTTGGCAGAGAGGACAAAATCTTCTATTAGATATGATGAAGGGGAAGCCTTTGCTCATCAGTAAGAAGCAATTATCTGAAACATTAGAATGAAAATAAATTTAAATATTATTAGTCATGGAGAGCTAAAACTATGCCTCCAAGGAAAAGTCCATTTAAATCTACTTTACATCACTTGCTTATTGATATAAGCACTGTTTTCATCTAAGCCATGCATCTCAAAGCACCCACTACAGTGGTAGTGCTGGCTTTGTGCTACTTCCCTTGAGTTAAAGGGGAAGTAGCATTTCCCTTTAACTTCCCTCTAACTTCCCTCTCATTTCTTCCTAGGGTTCTCCTTGGTGTCTCTGCAAGGCCACACTGTCCAAAGCATTGTCCAGGATGAAAGCTCCCTTTGCTTTACTACTTCTTGGAAAAGACAAACAGCAGGATGAATCCTAAAACTTTTAAGTTCAAACTAAATCCTGGTGACTGGCAACTTGCTGTCCCCTGTGCAGGTTCTCTATTGATTATAAGAGGGACTCTGTGCAGATACAGCAGTTTTCTCCTCGACGATTGCAAACATCAGAGCAAACTTGAGCAGATTTTGATAATAAAGCAGAAACCAGAGAGGAAGGGCAGGAAAACTGAAGTCACAGCAGTAAGACTAGGTGGTTGTGTAGATGAGATGTGCACAGAAACAAGTCCTGAGAAGATGTTTTGTGCTGGCAGAGCAGTTAAGTGATATGCTTTACCCCACACAGGCAGCTCATAGCAAGGTCAAAACCAAGCGCCAGATCTTTTATTCTTCTCCACTTACACCCTTAACACTGAGTATCACTGAATACCTGCTAGGGCATTAGCAGTGTGGTGTTGAAGCAAGTGAATCCAAAGCAGTATTTTTCTGTCATTTGTGCTCACGTAATTCTTCTCTCAGAACACACCAGAGTTTGTGACTAAAAGGGAATTTGGTCCATTGGATACAAATCAGCAAATATCTACATTTCAGAACTTTTGTCAGCACCTTGTGACAAGGCTAAATGGATCCTTCAGCCACAGGGTTTCTCTCTTGTCTTCTTTTCTTATTTCCTTCAGCAAAGCCCCTGTTGAAACACTGAGGAATACCACTCAAGGCAATAGATTCAATATACATTGCTTAGAGAGAATTATTTCCCTATAAATTGATTTCAAAAAAAGATCTTGGCTTTTTAACCAAAACCACATCTCTTAAATTATCTTATATCCCTCCAAACACACACTCCTAAGCCCTTTTTGTCCATGATAGAAAGACAGTTGTACTTTGGCACCATTTAAAAGGTTTTGAGAATGATGATGATTTCAAACAAAGGATTCCCCAAGCAGACTGTGGACTTGAGCAGAAACAGCCACAGAGTCCTGCAGGGACTTTACAACGTCGAATTGATTTAGCAGGGAAGTGTGAAGACTGAACAGTGATGGATGCTCTAGAAAGCTCAGTGATATAGAAGATAGATGCTCATTTGAAAAAGATCAAGGAAAAACACACTGAAAACCAGAAAAGCCTCCAGCTTTTTGCAAATTAAGGTCAGTATCAGGTACAGTAAGGATGCAAGCAAACAGTGCATGGTTAAAGCCATGCTCTGCAGTTCCATCTCTTTTTGGAAGGGCTGCCCCAGCACAAAAAAAAGCTGTTACAGCAATAGCTTTTGTTAGACATTAACACAGCTACACAAAAACATGTCTTACACAACATAGGGACACGCACATGGTGTGTTCACACACCCAAATATTGACATAGCTAGTGCAATATAAAGGGAAAATAAGCAGTGAACACCATACAGCTTCTCCTGAATGAGTGTGAGCCCCCTGGCTGAGCTCCCAAATCCCTTTCATGCCTGCACTGGGGCACATACTGCAAGCAAGGTGCAGCTTGAATTGTCACCTCGAGATCAACAGTCTTGTCCAGCCAATGTTGGCCAGCTTGAGAGAGGAGGGAGTGGATAGTGCCCTGCCAGGTACATGCTAAATAAATCTATGATTGGTTTGTTTGGTTGTGTTGGGTTTTTTTCACAAGAATTAATTGCTTGGTTGTGCAGACTAAACATAAAGGTTATCCATCAGCCTTAATATTAGCAAGAATTTTGGGCCCTTTTACGTTCTGCAAGGGGAAGATGAGATGATGAAAATATGTCTTCAAACATTCATTGTCTTCTCATAAAAACATATCTCATGACAAAATGCTGTAAAAAAAGGACCACATGTTTTTTATTAACTCCTATCAACTAAATAAAACCTCATCACATGGTAAACACCAGAGAATGTACTTTCTGTAAAGATACTAACAGAAAATACTTACATTTGTGCATCCAAATTTAAGTGAAATTCAAAGGGTTGATTTTGAGACTTGCTTCCAATTCTTAATTTCACAAATGCTGTTCATACTTTCAACACCTCATTAGCATATCCTGTATGTTCTTCAAATTATACAGCCACTGCTATCAAAAGATTGTTAAAGGAGATTCCAGAAAACCTTTACAGCCAAAAAAAATGCTTAATATCTACCATTTCAATATTAATCAGAGCCTACATGGATCAAAGATATATTCTGGGACAGTGTGTTTGTACACTTGCACTAGTGAAGAATAAAATCTAAATGAAAAGGCAGAACTCTGAGCATCTGCATTTCTGTAGACTAAGTACACTTATAAAGGAAAATGCTTTGGGAGACACTAATGAGCTGAACACTATAGCAGTGCCAGACGAGCTGGGACAGAAGACTGGCGCTGAAATCCTAAAATTATAGCAATAAAAATTAACAGTTTTCTTTCTCAAAGTTTGCACTGCTTTCCATCTGGTTCTTCATAATAGGAAAATTCTCCATTTATTATAATATGTAAATGAAGCAGACTCAAATATAGGAAGAGAAAAAAACTTCATCCATGAAAATTTCTACAAGTGCAAAATTTGCAACAGGAAACTTTGAAATATGATACATTTCTGTAAAGACTTTAGAAAACATTATGTGAACAAACACAGGCTTCTCAGAAGATATCAGCAAAAACAGAGCTAATTTTGAAAGGGTTGCAAATGCTTTCATGCAGGTTTTATTTGCATTTTTAAACCACAGGAGCAGTTGACAATAATTGTAACTTAAAAGAGCTCATGAAAGAAGATAGAATACTTTTTTAAAAAGGAGCCATAATGTAGGCTTTCAGCCTTGGAGCAATGTATCTTTAGGAGTTGAACTCAATGACCACAGTACTTGGCTCATTTACTGAATGCCAGTTTTGCTGATTATTTCTTGATCTGAATAGCTCCCCTTAGGGAAAAAAAAAAAAAAACCAAAAACACAACACCACAACAAAAGAAAAAAAAAAAGAAAAAAAAAGAAAAAGAAAAAGAAAAAAAAGTGGTTAACTGACTCATTTATATCTCCTGTAACTACTAAACAACTGACTGATTTCAATCCCCTCCTTCAACTTTACAAAAATACAGAGAAGTCTGTAAATGCCAATATATTCCTTTCTACACTCATATTACAGAAAAGTTCCCTAACGTTTTTCATTCCCAAGAAATGCAAAGAGTTCTACAGGTTGTGAACAAAGATCACTTTGCTGGCTCATAAAATATTTTTATGTGAGCAAATACAGCAGCAATTCCCTTTGATTTCAGAATAAAAGAATGGGAATATTAATTAGGCAAAAGGATAATATCGGCTGGTTACATAAAACAGAATAAAAACCTGTAAAGGATATAAAATCTCATGCTTCAGGACATTAGTCAAGCAGCAATGAATGGGTTAGTGCAAAAATACCCCTGGGGAGTAGGCAATTTTTTTCATTTCCCTCTTCATTTGTCACCTTTGAAAGTTAGCTCATCTGAACAGGTGTAAATGAGTCCAGTGGGTCTAATGAGACAAATGAAAAAGAGGATGGGAGTTACAGTGAGCATCACTAGTTTGGAAACGAAGCTTCATGAGAAGAAACGGCTAAATAATGCATTTGTCTGCCTGATAGCCACCTCTGCTACTTTTCCCCCTGCTCTTTGCCCCACATTTTGTCTCTGATTACCAAGGTGAAGTAATTAGGCATGTCGACTCTCAACTACCCATAACCTATTGCTAGCTCCCCAGCAGAGATTAGCCTATTATGTACATGCAAATACAGCAGCTTTCCCATTTGTACAGACAAGTAGATTTTTAGGATCAATTTAACTCACTGTTAGAACGTGCAAAAGAGATGTAATGTGTCTTCTTACTAAACCAAATGATATACATTAGTGATTTATTTTTTTTTTACTTTATTCCAGCATGTGCACCTTTCATGGGGTGAACATGATGTCTTATATGAATGTTGGTGTCAGCTATGGCTTGTCTTCACTCCAGTGATGGTTGTTTCTGTGCAGAGATCACTCTAGCTGCAAAATCCTAATGGCAAGGCACAGATTGTAACCTCAGTAAAACTAAAGTAACTGAGCCCTACAGTCCTCACTTACAATCAATTTATTTGCAGCAAAAACTACCAGCATCCAGTCTCTACTAGTATTTTACTGCAAGATAGCTGTAAATCCTGCAGAAACAGCCCTGTCTGCACTGAAGACAAAGCCTATGAGCACAAACCAACCTGCCAATAAATTCAGTGCAAGTTGTACATAAGCCAGGTTCTCAGCTGGTGTCGATTGGCACAGCTCCACACACGTCGATTACAAGCAATATGATGTTTGTCTCTGCTGGGGGTGGGCCATGTGCTAATTTGCAACAGGAGAGGACACATCACACTGGACAGCTCTTGCCGGGCTGCAGCAGAGCAGGGTGAATTAACTGTTTGCATGGTTTGATGGTCACCCCATTTTACACAGAATCACAGTGGTGGGATTTTGACCAAGGCTTACTTCCCAGATGTGATGGAGAGGATCAAAACATCTCCCTGGTTGCATTAATTGTCCCACTACACAGGACGAGGTGGTGAGTAGCTGTCAGCTTCTCTTGTGGATGTTGTTTCAGCGTGCACATCGTGGTGTTATATTTACGAGGCCAGAAAAAGCTGAGTGTGGATAACCCTGTAGTCTGCCTGGTGCAGAGACACTGCAAGCAGGACTATAAACATTTTATGAGCTCACAACAATTATTTATCAGTTAATACACACAGCAGGAAGCCAGGGCTAACAGGCTATGAGGCTCAGCATGTGCACACTTGCTGCCCATGATAGAGGCACCCCATGAGTATCTGCTGTCCTGGAAGCCGTCAGTCTGATGAGGAAGCATCAACGACCTTGTTGGAAATGACTGAACCTTGACCTTGTTGACTTGCTCTCACATATATTTTGTGGAATTTTATACCACCACACGTCAGTATTTTTCTCCTGAGTATTTATGGCTCAATAGTTTTGCTTCTGTCTGTGTTTTCACTTCTCTTACTTTGCATGGTTTTGCATCATGTTGCCTTAGAGCTTCAACACCAAGATTATTTTTTTTTCAGTAGAGCTGAGCTGAAGTCAGTGAGCATTCACAACCCCAGGCCTTGGGTCACAGACCTAACACTCTGGGCTGCATGCTCCAACACCAGCTCCAGCAGTGCAGTCACACTCTTTATTTCACACTAGCACTAGCCCTTGGGCAGCTAAGAAGCAACCCTGGACACAGGATTAGATCCAGTTTAAAGCAATTATTCTTTTTTTTCTCTATGGATTTAATATGCAGCCAGGTCATATTCCTGGCCACGAAGGTGTTAGCAGCAGCAGTAAGGAAGGAAAAGAAACAGCCATTGAAGGCCAGGGCAGAAGGAGAGCAATTCTATCACTTTCAGCAGCAAAATAACCTTCCATCTGACTTTACTGATTACTAAACTACAGTTTGAGAAAAACTCACCCAAAAAACCCAGTAGCAGGTTGACTACGGAAACATCCATAGGAGATGTGAGTCCTTCTTCCCCTAGACAAATCAGGGAAGTTTCGCTGTCCTGAAAAAGCACCTTTGATATTGAGCTACTGATTAGAAGGAACACATTTGCCTTTCTTCTTTTTGTGGAAAGGGCTTTGAACAAAGTCCTCCAGTGCCATTGGTATAATTTTTCCTAAATATATGTGAAACTAGGATGAGGGTCTTCATTTCAGATCAAATGAAATGTTTCTAATGGTTTTTTTTCTTTATTTAGACAAGACTAAAAAAAAAAAAAAAAATTTATGAGTTGAAGTAAAACTTTCTCTTCCATTTGGCAGACAAACCAAGATATCAATTATTCATGGAATCCTATCTCACAGTGCTGCTCTAATATGTATTTTATAGAAAACATTTCATACAGTTTGCACTGTTCTCTGTTTTCTCTGGGATACATCCCAAAGACAGTCTTAAGAAATTACTTGACCTCTAGTGTCCCTGAGACTTTCAGAAAGAACCTGCTGATGATGCTTACTGAAACAGAAGATGAAAAAGAAAACTGACTGAAGAAAACTTCTATGGTGTGAGGTCATTTCAGAGCACAAGTTTAAGACAAACTTTCACTAAAAATATAGGAACAGGTTGATTTTTCATATCAATCTCTTCTCCTGGGGGTAATAGCAGGAAAACAGACTTTTCTGATCCTTCTTTCATCTGTATTGATGCTTCTGCAGAAAGATTACATATGGACTTCATCACCATTTCATATAATTGTTTTTAAAAACTTTTGCTCTTACTTCATTCTCTTGTAACTTTTCACCACAAGAAAATATTAGAATTTCCAAATCAAATCCTAGAAGAACTGGGAAGAATATTCAACTGATGGAACGATTCATTTAGTTCTGTCTGTTGTCACTGAAATATCCACAATGGTTAGACTGTAATTAAACATCCTGTTTGACAGATGCACAAGAGAAAACCTAAAAATTTTGTCTACATTTTAGAAGCCAAAGACCCACTTTAAGACAACCAGGTCTAGGGCCTATAGCACAGCAGGTGTGGACATATGATCCAACAAGGTTGAGTTATGACAGGTGAGCAAATTGCCACTATGCAGCTGAGTTCCTGCAGTTGGCCAGTTGCTCCTCCTCACTTATTTCAATAATGAAACAGAATATATTAGATGAAGAAAAATGTGTTTCCCCAATGGTGGGGAAAAGCATAAAGAGATGGTTATTAACACCCAGCTGCTGGGCAATGATTTCTTACACCACAGTGATTTGATCGTTCTGGATTGCATGCCAAAAAGGTACATACAATCAGTGTTAGGAGCTTGGATGATGAGTGGAAACTTTTCAAGTTTCCATAGAATCATAGCTTGATTGCATTTCATCATGTGTAACTTTAGATTCATCCTCAGGAATAGCACAGACATTTGTGCCCACATTGATTCAAAAAGCTCATGTGGGCTTTTCAAAAGCATTTTGGAATATTAGAAACTTAAATTATATTGAAAACAGTGTTCACACATAATATATTTCTTGTCCTAATTCATACCTGCCAAGTTACTTCACCGTGTAATTTGTCACATCAACATGTTCCAAGATGTATGGCAAGATGTTTTACAACCTTTAGATGTTCCTGTTTGTGGATTATTTCACACTGAAAGAATTTTCAATGGGTGTTTTCTTAATCTGATTAATTTTTGTGCAACAACTTGCAAAGTTTTCTATTTCTGTACTGTTCTGGAGAAAAAACTTCCAGTCTAAGACTGCAGTGAACATAACATTGTAGCAATGGTTTCCACTATATACTTTTCATATCTTTCTTTTCCTCCTACTTTTTAGCTGACAAAACCGCTCAATAAAGCAGGAAGCACAAACAGAAGTGTCTAGTAACCATTTCTATTCGAAAACTAGTTTTTTACTTCTTGGTCTTTGATGTAAGATAATTTGTTGACTACTTGGCAATATTATATACAGCTATAAAGAGCCTTTTGGTATTCATTTTGGCATTTTCATTAAGCTGGATGTCACCTGAATAAATGTCTCTAGTGTAAACTTCAAATACAAGGTAGATTCCTGGCTTCCCCTTCTAGTTTTTGGATGGAAATAGATGTTGAAATAGAAAAGGTTCTTTTACCCTAAACCACACATCTAAAATGGGTCACCTAGAATGAGACATCTAATTTGTTCTCTGAAATGTCTCATTCTTTTCCCTGACTAAAGGGAGCTGATGGTGACTTGCTCAAGCACAGATTTATTCAGAGCAGGCACCCAAAACTGTTATGTAGTGATCCTATGTTTTTGCAGGTTTTTCCCAAGATCTTGATGATGAAAGAAGTGGAAACTGTACACGGTTTGTCACTGCTGCCACATCTCTAGCACGACAAGGTTCACTCTGCCTGCATTTACCAGATGAATACTGCTGATTAGAGTGATGGTAGGGCAACCAGCATGGCTTCACCAAGGGCAAATAATGACTGACAAATTTGGTGGTTTTTAGTGATGGGGTCACAGCATCAGTGGATAAGGGGAGAGCAAATGACATAATCTACTTGGACTTGTGCAAAGCATTTTGCACTGTCTCACACAACAACCTGGTGTCTAAATTAGAGAGGTATGGATTCAATGGATGGACCACTCAGTGGACAAAGAACCAAGTGGCTGGTCACACTCAAAGAGTAGTGGTCAACAGCTCCATGTCCAAGTGGAGATTAGTCACAAGTGGAGTATCCTATAACTTAAAGATATGTGCAATAACACCATCCCAACTGCCACAGCTATAAAAATATCCTGACTCTGAGCATCAGTTATAAGAATCCATTTGAAATTAGTTACCACCAGCATGTTAAATAAAGGGTATCTAATACTTTATTTTGAGGATGGGGGAGGGATATTTAACCTCAATCACATAATAATATTGAACGAGCTGCATTTCAATCTTGTAGGCCAATAAAACTTTGATTACACAGCTGATGCCACAGCACAAAAATTGTATCTCTCAAAAAATGCTTGTGAATATTTCACACAACAGAGTAAAGTGCACTATGCATATCAATATTATGCAATGTGTTACACAATACGAACATAGCATGGAGTGTATTATTCCCTAATACACATTTTTATGGTACTTATAAGAGGTCTGTAAGTCATCTGTTTAGCCTGAAGAAATTCCTCCTGAGTGTTACAAAGCCAGAAAAAATCTGCAGCTCAGAATTCATAGGCTTTTCACTAACACCCCTGAATATTTTAGAGGCCAGCTAAATTTCAGTCCTGATGGAGCTTGTGGCAAGCTCCACAGATCCAAGTTCTGGCTTGTTCTGCACAATGTGTTCTTGTGAGCCTGGTCTATTAACCCTTGGTGAGGCATATTTTGTAGTGTTCCTGATGCACTCGGTACCACTTCAGAAATTTCTCTCTGTGAGGAGAAGAGTAACCCTGCACATTCTTAACAGTTGTTCTTTTTAGTTCATATTTTGAAAGACTGACAAATATTTTTTTCCTTTTTATGGCAGAGAAATATTTTTAGAAAACTAAACAGAGCCCATGGAAATAATGCTCCTAAGGGCTCCTCTGATAATCCTCTTCCTATTCTTTTAACTGGCCAGGCTCAAGGAAATACAGCACTTTTTTTTTTTTTTTTTCCCCAAGGAGTAGTTTCAGAAAACATACAAATATTTTTCTCTCTGAGGTCTCTAGCTCTTTTTCAAAGAAGCTGAATGAACTTTCTTTTTGGCCAAGGGCTTCAAAATGCATCCCACCTTCCTTACCTTTGTTGACATTTGAAAGCTGTTTAACCAGTCAAAAGAAAAAGAGAGGAAAGCTAAACTCAATGAAAGGACCATAAGAGGAAACGTGGGATCAAATTCTCTAGTTCTTTTCATACTCTACTCCAGAAATCATCAGTGAGGGACTGTCTAATTGGTTCCAATCTCATTTAATAGCCAGCTAAAGTCATTTCTTTAAGAAGCCAGTAACATTCAGTGACTCTGAGCACAAAGGGGCATTGAGGGATTTTGTTTCTCAGTCCAAGGAAAGTGTTCAGAATCCTTTCTGATAAGATCATTCTGTAGCTTTAATTTCTCATTAGAGGAGTTTTCAGTAAGTCTAAAGTCAGGTTTTCATTCAATCGCATCTTGTGAATACAAGTTATTGTGCTGTTAAAGTGTTTGTTAATTTAAGAGAACATGTGGTATAGATGTGTGTCTTCTCTTGATGTACTTCAGACAAGTGTGTGCGCCCTTTTTGGAGTATTGTGGGATGTGTTTACTGTGCTCATTCTCAGATGGGACAACTCATAGCTTACCTGGCCTTTGGATGAACAGACACCAAACGATTCTCCCGCATTATGGGCATGTTTCTGACTTGACAATAAACGGGAAAATTCATCATTAAAGAAAGGGGCAAAGGAAGAGAGAAATTTGATGCCTGAGGAATTCAAACTTGACATAGCAGAAAGTCTCAACTCGCGTGTACAATGATTGCACTAAGTGCTACCTACTGCTGTTATGCAAACTTTGCTGTTGTATCCCATTGTTGTTTTGCAGACTGAGAGGAAATTAACTACAGAGGGGATGGTTTTCCTGCTCCCTCTCTGAGGCTTTACTGCAGGACAGAAGGAGTGGGGAAGGACTGGGATACTGACTTGTATCTCTCAACATATACAAGATGAGTAGATATGCATGTTGTGATGTTTCAATCTTAAAAGAGAAAAATAAAACATGGGCTTTCTAAAGAAATGCTCCTGTACAACAGCTCATTCCCTTTGCTAAAGATTTGCAATGATTTTCTGTTCTCAACCTTGAGAGGAAAAGGGCAAGGGAAAGGAAGGGGAAGGGAAGGGGAAGGGAACAGTCTTTTAAAGCCACTCCCTTGCAGTTCCGTGGTGCCCCTGTTCAGCCAGACTTGAAGTAAGAAACTGCCCTTGCAGCCTCACCTTGGGCTGAGCTGAAGCTGCCAGCTCTCCCTGCAGAGGCTCCTCTTTTGGTGCCAGCCACAAGTGGCCACGAGGAGCTCAGTAAAGTGTGAGACTACAAAACAGCAGGGCCCCACACCACACACCAGGAGCCCATACTTGTATTTGAAAAGGAGGAGGAGGCAAGGGAGTGAGATGCCTGACAATTGCTCAGATAGGATGGGAAATACCACATTCAACATAAATCCTTTTGCTTTTTGCTGTGTACAGCTTCTGTGCTCAACTGTAGCCTGTTCACCATTTTTACAATTATTCCTGGACAAGTGCTTCCTATTGTGTAGCAAGTGTAGTATAGCAAAGTCCTTCACAGAGACTCTAGACATTTAGACCAATGGGTAGCTAAGCACCCTAAAGTACCCAGATGGACTTAAGTTTCTAAAAGCCATCTTCCTGGCAAGCTAAGGTTCTCAGCAGAGTAAAAACCACAGGATTACCCCAATGCATTAGCTTAAACCTAACTCTTCTCAAATCTCCAAGCAAAATTTTGAAACCAAGCACTGCACCTCTAATAATCCGTCCAAATGTGCCCAGGAATGATCCTGCACCCTGGAACAAGGTCATCTTTGCTATTAAACCCTTAGACTGTTCCGTAACACTTGTATGGGCTGTTCACACCATCTCTGTTACTGAAATCCCAAGTAAGTCCTAGAAGTTAAACAGCGCAGGGAAAACTCCCAATAGATAGCTGGCATTTAGTCTCTCTCTTGGTGGCCAGAGCAGCTAACTGCTGTAGATACAAGCTGCTCCAGAACAATTGGCCTTCACACCCAGCAGCTTTCCTCAGCATCTTTAATTGGTGGGATAGCAAAGACTAAAAATGTAAATTCAGGTCCAAAATTTAGACTGCTAAATAAATGTGGCTTCTTCAACTTGTAATTTCAAACACCCACAAAGGTCAATGGCAGTGATAGGTGTCTAGTGTTCCTGAAAATTAATCTAATTTTATTTGTGTAGAGTTTTAAAAGCCTGATGTTAGATTTGGAAATTTTTACCAACCTCTGTATGACAGTCTTTAATATTGGATGAATTATTCCCATAATCCCTGTGGAGAATGCAAGCATCCATTTGCAAACAGAACACCAGGCTGATGTGTTTACATTAGTAGAATTTGAATGTGGCTGAAAATTTGGCCTTGTATGGCATAGGAAGTAAATTATTTGAATCTTACTTGCAAAAGCTAGTACGTATAAAACGTCAGCCAGTGAGATAACAAATCATGAAACAAAATAGAGAAAGACCTTTGCAATTCATGTTTTTCTTCTGTTTCTCAAAATAAGAAGCAGGTTTTGGCTACTCTTTTTCACATCAGGTGGTATCAAAAACGTGAAAAGTATTTTTGGATTCCAGTCCATGGCTGCTATTAATTCCTTTGAAAATTCTCTGTTTATGCCTGATTTCCAAGTTGAATGTGGTTTCTAAAGGAACTGCACATGGAATTGCAGAACAGCCATTTGCTACTGATATTCTTTAGTCTTGAAAATGGCTTGTGATTAACCAAAATGAAACTCATGCACATTTTTAATATGGTATTCCATCTCTTTCTAATTATTTAGTGTAAGATATATAGTGATTCATTAGTGTGAGCTGATTACAGTGTGCTTGTCACATAAAAGCACACCATGGGTTACAGAACTGACAGTATTTTCTAAATTTTAATTTAATTTTAGACTGCTCACTTTGAAAAGTCAGTTTGTCACCCAGATTTTAAATCCTACTTTCTCTGTAAAAATATCTTTCTGAATTATCCTTATTAATCATTTTTTCACAGCAAAGTGACTGGAGGAAAAACAGTGAGTCAGCAGCAATTAAAACAAATGATGGCAGAAGTGGAGCCATTGCACAGACACATTTCTTTTAATCTATAACGAAGACTGATGCTTATACAGGAAACAAAACTATCCTGGTGGTCTTCATCTCTTCTTCAATCAATATCCCATCTGCATCATAAAAGCAAGCTCGACTGTCTCTCTCTGCACAGGAGGGTTGTTCATGATTGAGGATGTCAGCTAGCTCTAAGTGGTGCCATTCTGTTGGATTTCATACAGCTACACTGCTTTAGACTGACTTAAGGTCTCAATATACATACCAGGAGTGTCAAAGGGCAGGGTAAAGGTACGTGCAGCACCTGTCTGCAGCAGTCCTGGTGCCAGCCTGCTTCACCTGCCAGCAGTCCTTGGTGGAGAGTGACTCAACTGCAAGAAATTAAATATTATACAATTACTTAATTTAAAAAAAATTAAAAATATTTTAAAAATAAAAAGGAAAGGAAAAATAAAAGGGGTTTACATTTTGTTCTTGCAAAGCACACTGGGTTGACACTTATGAAGGCTCCTTCCATGGCCACCATGGCAGAGGTGCTTGTTTTGGCACTTTGTCTTTAGCTCTGTGTCAGTGAAAGGAGATATCACAGGGCTGGTGTTTTATAAATGCTCGATTTAACATTGCTTAGCTCAGGTCTAATACTAATATGACTCCATTGAATTCCCACCCCCTAATTTTAAGACTGCTTGAAGCAGCCAGAACTGCCTTTATGTCATGTTTTACCACTTGTAAAACAGGGATAGTGTTACCTGCCTTCTTTGTTCCATACCGTGGTGCCTCCATAAACAAAGTGTTACCTAAATGCTCTGTATTTATTATTTCAAACAGTAAATCAAGGGCAGGACAAGTCCAGCAAGCTGGAACAGGTTTTAAATCTGCAGATATAAGCAGAGTTGTGTGCACTAAATATTTCAAAAATAATATAAAAATGTGAGACTGATTCTGTCTAGTGAAGGAACAAGAGTAATTGCAGAATTGTAGGGGCCAAATGGGAATCATGGGGATTATCACTCACACAAAATTAACTGCAACAGTGTTTTGCAAGCACGTAGGACATGAATATGAAGGATAGTTAAAAGGAATGGAAAAGTGATCCAGCAGAGCCTTAGCAAAAGCCAGAATCCTGGTGGCTACTGTTAGAAATTGAGGCCTTTACAGTTTTGCTTCATATGGACTAAGTGAGCATTACTGACAGAACTCTGCTTATATTGGTATCATTCATTTCCCCACAAAAAATCCTTTACCAGCTAAATCCATAGGAAAAATTATGTTAAGTAAAGAATGAGGTCATTGCTCACAGCTTCAGACAGCCATCACATCAGTGTTAAATGGAAATATAGTGGTGCAGGACTCCTGAAGATCAGGCATTTTGATCCCTAATTTGTCTGAAGAACTGCAGCTCCATTTCCAGTTACAGGTCAGGTAAATGTGCCTTACTTCAGAAAACACAGAGGAAGGTCAGTTTATGAGAAGTAGAATATAGTACATTTCTACAGAAAATATAAAGGTACATATAGAAAACATGAGGTGCCTCATCTCTCTGGCTTTAAAAATAACCACTGGGTTCACCTGTTCTTTATGGAGAAAATTCTATGCCTTGAGTGAAAGCGGAGATCGATCTTGGACACAGCACAACCAGTACAGATATAACCTGGCTTTGAAGAGCATATATAAAAGGTGTTCAGCTCCTGGATGCAGTTCAGTACAGCTTTATTAAGGACCTTCTGGTGAGAGATTAAAAACATTTCTCAGTCAAACACACCTCTTCACCAAAAGATAAGGATTTACAGGAATAGTTGCTTTGCTTTAACCAAGTTTTACAGGGTTTCCATGTGATTTAAGTGGAGAAACCTGAAATACTTATCTAATTAATGTGAAAATACAATAACATAAGTTACCAATAAAGGTAATGAAGGATAGGTTATATCCCTCTTCCTTAAAGGGATATTCATGTTTGTAACCATTCTAACAAACATCTTCCTCTGTGCTTTCCGAGTAACAAAGAAGGAGGCTGTGTATTGTGGCCATGGACAATGACATGAGGCAAGTTTTTGCAGGAGCAGTACATAGCTCACAAAAAAGCAATGTTCCTCCTGATTCAGAAATACTACCAGTGGTCATTGCGGCAGAAGGTGCTTCTCGAAGTGTCTGAGGCTCCTTAGTGTCCACTTAAGTAAAGGGGAACCCAGGGTGTGCTCAGCTTTTTAAACATTCAGCATGTTGTAGAAGTTACTCACAGAGTCTCTAAAGTGAGAACAAGATGACTGGGACTGGTGTTTGAAATGCAAGAGCTTAAAGATAACTTCTTTCCATAGAATACCTGCCAGACAAGCACCTTACACAAGAATCATGTTGTTCCTCATGCAGGCTTCAGCTATAACTCAGGTAGGGAGAGAAAATACCTTCACTTCTTGCTATTTGAGTCCACAATATGCACAAAATATTAAGCTGTATACTTGGGGAGAAGTTTATTTGTGTTGTGAAAATACTTCAGTCATCAGGACATATAATACTTCCCATAGGTGAAAGAGACCTGGGGGTCCTGGTAGACAGGAGGATGCCATGAGCCAGCAATGTGCCCTTGTGGCCAAGAAGGCCAATGGCATCCTGGGGTGCATTAGAAAGGGTGTGGTTAGTAGGTCAAGAGAGGTTCTCCTCCCCCTCTATTCTTCATTGGTGAGGCCGCATCTGGAGTATTGTGTCCAGTTCTGAGCCCCTCAGTTCAAGAAGGACAGGGAACTGCTCAGAAGAGTCCAGCGCAGAGCTACAAAGATGATTAAGGGAGTGGAACATCTCCCTTATGAGGAAAGGCTGAGGGAGCTGGGTCTCTTTAGCTTGGAGAAAAGGAGACTGAGGGGTGACCTCATCAATGTTTACAAATATGTAAGGGGTGAGTGTCAGGGGGACGGAGTTAGGCTTTTCTCAGTGATGACCAGTGATAGGACAAGGGGTAATGGGTGTAAATTGGAGCATAGGAGGTTCAAGGTGAATATCCGAAAAAAAATTTTTACTGTAAGAGTGACAGAGCACTGGAACAGGCTGCCCAGGGAGGTTGTGGAGTCTCCTTCACTGGAGACATTCAAAACCCGCCTGGATGCGTTCCTATGTGATGTACTCTAGGTGATCCTGCTCTGGCAGGGGGGTTGGACTAGATGATCTTTCGAGGTCCCTTCCAACCCCTAGGATTCTGTGATTCTATGATAATTCCAGTGCTACTTATAGCTACTAATAGTATTTTCTGCAGTATTTTAGCTGTACCCATTTTATTAGTTATGAGTGTCCTGAATAAAATCAGGAGAGCTGTGATTGCAATGTGGGTTGTTTCAGGCATCCTTTGCATATGTGGAGAAAGAAAAAGCTTGTGAATGCACCTCAACAGAGGCTGCAGTGCCTCATTTCAGTGGTGTGCTGAATAGATTGTGCCAGAAGCTTAGCATAATTTCTCTTTTTGTCTTGGGGATTATCATCTGTTAAATGTGAGATGAGTGAAATCTGTGAGGTTTATACTGGGAAAATGAAAGAGAGGCATTCAATGGCATTGCATATGAAGGGTGAGGGATGAGAAAAGGAAATGGAAAACCCATAAATATTAGCAGATATGTTGCTTTTTCAGAGATGCATGGAAAGTATTTTACAACAGGCATTCGGGAGCATGTGTGTGTGGCAAAGACCCAGTAAATCACTTAGAGATGGCAAAATTATGGATGTGCTCCTTACCTGCATTTGCTTGTAGAGATTCAAGATGAGGCAACACAACACTGTAGAAGGACACGGGACATCGTGGACAGCCTCATGTCTAAGCAGATATTTCTGCCACTCCAATTCCAAGGGACTGGTTTGCTTCCTTTGGTAGTTTGTTTTTTACCTGGACTGTCTGCTTGTGATGAAGGAAAGCTGAAAGGGTAGCTAGGCATTTGGGTCTATTTCAGGACAGGATTTTTTTTTTCTCAGTCAATAGTAGACTCAGAATCATACATTACCAGGTTGGAAGAGACCTCAAGAATCATCTGGTCTGACCTTTCTTGGCAAAAGCAAAGTCTAGGCAAGAATCATAAAAGCATCCAATTCAGGGAATCCACCCTGAGAAGATTGTTTCAAAGGCTAACTGTTCTAATTGGGAAAAATTGTCCTGTTGTGTTTGATCAGAATCTTCCTACAAGTAACTTGTACCCATGAGACAAGACAGCGATCAAGTACATAGTAGGGTTTCTGCAGTGTTTTGCACAGAGCTACTATTTTGGGTAAAAATAAAGGATACAATTTTATTCTGAAATATTCCTTTGTCTGTTGTGTACACTGTAATCATGGTGTGCAGCATATGAATATGCTTGGAAGTGGTTTCAAAAGGTTCATTAGACCCCTGAAAAAATAAAAAATTTTGTCTATGTCCTCACATGTTAACACTTCTATTCCAAGGTGGGAAGAATGAGTGGTAATTACAGGTGTGAAAATCATCTCTCTAAATATGGTTCTCTCAGTCGAATGAGAATATCCATGAGTATAAATATAGATGGGGGAGGGAAGCTTGAAAAGCTGTGAAGAGCTTTCTTGCTATCACTGCTACACAGCAGTGCCAGCACATGAGAGCCTGTGATGTGTCAGAGGTACCCATTCTCAGCTGCTGTATCCAAGCACTGTCTTTAAAGTGTATTTCAAGCACCTCTTTTCCCCTTTATTCCCTTTAAAGACAGACAAGACAAAACCTACAAAAGAACAGAAGTCCTCAGATTCATAGGCATTTGCAAAAGAGAGAAAAATGGGATGCAAAAACCCCTGTCAGTTTGGCAGTTGCATGCAATTCACACGCTTCCAAAGCCAGAGCACACTAGAACATGCAGGAAGCCAAGTTTGTGCATCCCTTGCATCAGTAACTATTAGATCCCATGACAGAGCAAAGAACAAAGTCTCTGCATGCTATCTACCCTTTCTCATCCTTACCTTGGCACGGCCCCTTATTTTACGATTAATAAACTCTTCTGTACTTCCAGATGCTTCCTTTACTAATTCTTGCTTCCCTCTTTGCAAGCATTTCTATCTGTAGCTCATTTCATTTTGCAAACACCTCCTTGATTTTCTGCTGAGTTCAGAGGAGTTCATTCCCCATTCTCACTATCCCCTTCAAGAATATCCAAGATTGACAGATACACGGATCATAACAATATGAATAGTTTGTAGCAATAGAATGATTTGATTTTCCTTTTGGTTTAACCATGTTAAGGAAAGAGAAAAAGAAGTCCACTGTGTTTTCAGACAAGAGTATGCTCATTTTCAGACATTGCACGCAGAATTAGCTGATTTACATGGTAAAGTGAATCTTCAGTTCTTAAAATATAGCCCAATGTTATCTATAAGCAAATATGCAGAAATACAGAGGCTACCAACTCAGTTCTTCACTTTAAACTTCTATTTAAACTGTGGTTTAAAGCCCATTAGTATCAGCAGAAGACTTTCCACTGACTTCTAAAGGAGTTTGCATCAAGACCATTACAGATGCAGCATTTCTGATTCTGCGGAAGAAGCAGAAGCCAGACATGAAATTGTGGACACATGGATTGTGGACAGAAGATAAACACATTCGGCATATTGAGATGAAACTTGCCTATTCCTCTAATGTTAGGAGGAACACTAATGAGAAGAACAATACTCTGACTTTCTAATAAATTACCTATTCCAGCACTGGTGTATGCTTAAGTGGCAGGCATTAAGATATTTTCAGACAGATGACTCTTTCCTGTCATTTGACACCCTTGTTGCCACAGCTGTCCTCTGCTTAGTCCTAGTCACACCTCTCCTTTGATAGCTCTCTTGTTGTAAAGTCACCTTGTGGGTCTCACACAACCTGACCCATTTTTTACTTTACAGCTAGCCTGATCTGCTTTCCATGTGATTACAGAAGAGCTGCACCAGAAATATGTGCACAGTGGCAGTAGATAAACCATGGGGTATTTGCAAGGCAGTCTTCATGAGGGTGAGAAACAACAGGGCAAAAATAACTACTGAAGGATTAAATGGTCACCCAGCTACAGTTTTTCTATGTATTATCAGTTCAGCTTGCTGATAAGAGTGACAATATTATGAAGAATAAAGCTAGTACCTCTGGATCTGTTTTTTATTGAAATGAAAGCACACAGATGAAAAATACCATACCCCAGCCATCAGATTTTCCTCCACTCTGAGAATGACACCACAGTTCTCCTGGAGGTAATGAGTTTCTCAAAAACACTGCAGTTTGTCAATGAGTACAGTAGCCATTTCCTTATTGACCATAGGTGCTGGGAAACTTTCACAGCTGTTGTGCAGACTGCTGGCCAACACAACATTAACAAATGTTCTTTCATGTGAATTCTGAAAATAAGCAAAATAAAAGCTTGTGCTGACCTGGTCTTTTAAAGAGAGAAAAAAATCTTTCATATGGATGAGAAGGGAGAAGAAGAATGTTCAGACTGGCCCAGATAAGACTTTCTCTTTTTTTTTTTTTTTCCCCTCTGCACTTTACTTCTCTTTGGTCTTCTGAGTAAAGCTAAAAGTTTCCAATACTATGACTCCTGGAACTGTGACTTCAATGAAACAAACAAACAAACAAACAACAAAAAAGCCAAACAAAACCAAACAAACAAAAAACAAAAACCCAAAACAAAACAAAAAAACCCACCATTTTTTAATGAAAAGATCAGAATGTAAAGAAATGCTGTTTGTTACAATTACACTGAAAAGTTGGGGAAGACAAATGACAGCTACATAATTAAAAAATACTGCACATAGGTATTCACTGCGTGGGTATTGAATACCTCTCTCCATTCCCTACTAGAAAAGATGAATCCTGTCCAACTTATAATAGATTGAAAGGAAACATGTGAACCTTCCCATAATAGAAAGAAAGCAATAAATTGTTTTTCATGTTTTCTGGGAATGGACACAAAAATTACAGGATTAAGTCAATACAAGAAGGAATTATTTTAAGCTCACAGAATTTCCCAACTCATGCAAACAGATTGACTGCTGAATTTCCTGTCTGAAGAGGCGGAAGGGTAAAGTTAGTACAGGTAAAGAATAATAATAGCTGGGTCAGAGGGATGGGCTTAGATGACTATGTCCCTCTGAATTCTGCTGTTTCACCAAGCATAATTTTTCATCAGCTATGGGTTACTCTGAGTTCAAAGCTTTTTCAATGTCCACTACCTCCTTAAGACTTACCAAGATACAAGGTATTACCATGAGATAGGAAACACTTGTCACACATAAGTTGCTCTGAACACCTTCACCTCCAACAGTGGCACCCCCATTGGCCCAGTGTCATCTGTAATGAGAAACGGCTTATGGTGATGAACCTGGTTCTGAATACCTGACCAGAGAAAGTATCTATGGACATAGTTGACTTTCTCTTCACCCGAAGGTTTTAAAACAGGAAGGACCATGAAGCGTAAACAGGTTTATGGAAATTAACACACAGTTGTTAACCTGTCTATGATAGAGGTCAGACTAAATTAATAGTACTTGTGGTTTGCAGCAAATCATAACCACACAACACTTGATGGCTGGGGGATGAGTAGAAATAGAAGCTACTCAAGGGCAGGAAGCCATATCTGCCTGTTACAGAGCTGGTCTATAACCCTAGGTAGCCTTTTTCTTGTTCGTTTCCCTTGTCTTGACCAATAAATAAGCAACCTTGAGCATTAAAACCATGAGGAGGAAAACTTGCTGACTAATGAACTGGATTTTTTCTCATTCCTGACCTTGCTGGGCCATTCCACCAGTTTAAAGGATCATTAATCAAGAAATTTCTTTCATTTTATCTATGCCTGGAAAATAGAAAGGTTCACACTTTGTATTAATGTTACACACATATAGTTTATAAAGGTGTATTCAGTGGATAAATGTGTACTTTAATTAAAGGTTTGCCAGTTATTACAAAATCTTGTTGGTCAACAAACTGCCTATAACCATGGCTCCTTGGCTCCCACTGCCACTTCTGCTTTTGTATTCTGTCCTTGTTACTTTGACAAAATGTTCACTATTCACAGTCATATGTATTAAATACATTTTACAATATTCCTTCATATAAAATGTGACCAAGAAAGCTGAAAATATTTTAATTTAAGGCTCCTTCTGATAGCAGGAAACAAAAGCCTTATTTTATTTTTTTTTTTTCACTCCTCTTGCCTAAGAGGAACAATTTAAACCAATGTAACCACTAGCAAATATATATTAGTCTCTTGGCTTTATTTCTGAAACTTCTCTATTAGACCCCACTTAATTAGATGCATAAATCCTGAAAATTATGTCAATGTTCATAATTAAATGAGACAATTGCAAAATCAGCTGCAGCACAAAATGTAGATAAATGTGGGAAGGAACAATAAGGGATTGCTTTATTATAAATCTGCATGACTAACACTACCATAGTGATATAGCAGAGATCCTATAACATCTGCTTCATACATATGAAAATTCAATTAAATAATCAGCCATGAATTATTGTAGCACAAATATCAACAATAAAAACTTTGAGTTAATTATTTTGAGATTTTTTAGCAGAAAAAAGTCATGTTTCAGGATGATGAATTTGGTAAATTCATTTGGTGATGATTTAACAGCTAAATCCTGCAAAATCTTTTCAAGTATATCTTTCACCAGTGACAAGAATAGAAAAAGGGTGAAAGGAAACTGGTTTAAAATTTATTATTGGTCCAAATACATTCAACTAACATAAAAATAAAAGGCAGTAGTTCAAATGTAAATTGTCATAGTAAGCAAAGCTCTATTAATTAGGGTGTTTTATACCACCTTGTGGTCCCTATCTGACTCCAAGGTGCATCTATTTTTGTGAAACAAAATGGATGGTTCTACGGCTCCAGTAGTTTCATGAGAGTAAGAGGAGTTAAAAGAAAAAGAATGGTCAGGGAAGAAGGGTTTAAAACTCTTTCACCCTCCATGCTTTCAAAGCAGACAGGACTGAGAGCAACACTGATCTGCTTGCAGTAGGTATAAATATAAAATTATATTTATATTTGCACATACAGGAATACACAAATATGTATGTCCTTATGCGTATATGCATATATATAAACCAATATATCCCTCTCCTTTTGCTCCCTCTCTTAAACAGGCCACACTGACATCTAACCAAGCTGTTATTCTTCAGGAACATACACCAGATAGATATTTGCCTTTCAGATAAGAAGTGAATTATAATCTTTATCTCCAAATAAATCTTGATAACAGATGGGCTGTTCTTTCCATTAATAGTAATTAGGAGTTTGGTCCTCCAACTGGATCTGGCAGCCCTCTTGCAAAAGCAAACCTCAAAGTCTTTGGGCAGATGCTCAAGTCCACCACCAGAAAGTCTCAGCTGAAGGATTGACTCCTTTATGGATAACATCTCACCATGCTCTGTGACTCAGTCCTTCACAAATATACTTCTTCTGATGTGACATTAACTGCTGTGAGAAACATGCAGAACTGAGCCCAAGGACACAAGTAGCCAATTGGTCCACGTCCTCACTCTCCATCCTGGCAGTACCAGATAGCAGTGTCTTCTGCTGTTCCTTGTAAGCTGCCAAATCCATTGTCAGTGCTTAACAATGAATAACACCAACAGGACACCTTCAAAGCACTGACTCGGTGTTAAATGGCAAACAGCTTGATGGGAGGGTCACTTCAAGGATGGGAGGGTCCTTAAGGCCCTCTGGAAAGGTGTCTAAGCAGAGACCTTCCTTTTGCACTAAAGGAACAATTCAGCCCTTGCAGAAAAGTATAAAAAGTGCGCTTCTCCTTCTCTTCCATGTTGAAGGCTTAGGGATAAGGATAATTCATAGGCCTAATGAGCAGCAGGCAATATACATCCTTAGAGTGGGAAACTGTTGCAGAGCTTAAGGAAGGTATGACTAAAACCTAGCTGCTGAACTTGGCTGCTGTTTGGGTTTAGGAAAGGCAGCTGACTGCCCTGGCCTTTCCCCAAGTTTTCCTGGAAGGAGATCAGCTTACCTGAACTTATAAATGCCAGAAGAGTTTCTATTGACCCAGACTTTTACATCCAGACCTCCAAAGAGAAAGCCCTTTAGGCACAACCTTTAGCTCTGAAGGGGACCAAGCTTTAAGAAAGGTGATCTGAATCTCTGGAACAAATTTGCCAAAAGAAACCCACAGGCCACCCCAAGGCTTGCACTCTGGAAGGAGAGCTGGGGAGAAGAGCATTCTCTATGCGTGGGAAGGTGCTGGCAGTCATTCATGGCTCAAAGCTATCTGAACACAAGCCAGCTCTGGTTCAGGCACTGTGATCGACTGTGATTGCATGGCTTCCATATTAGAGCTGGATCAACTCCAGACGGCTCAAAGCAGAGGTGGGGAAGACATAGACACAACTGTCTGCACCCCTCCAGACAGACATGCTCTCAGGCCCGATCAATCTTGCATCAAGCTGCAGTCCAATGTTTGCTCCTACACATCCCTTCTATTGCACCCTGCACCAAGGCTGGTAACTCATAGGTTTCACAGCCTGTTTAGAGCTGGTCATATTGGAGGCATAAAGTATCTGAGCAGGAGAGAACCCATGGTGTTGCAAAACCACAAGGATCATATTCCCCTTTCCATAAAAAACCACATATTCCTTCTGAAACTTGGTCCTGGACCTCTTACTTGTTATGTGGCCCACTGCAGTCCTTTTGCCTCACATGATCTAGAGCACTCGGTATTGGTGTTGTGATTCTCAGCCACTGAGAATAAACCTGTACTGCCTGGACATTCCTTTACCATATAAAATAACACCATTGAAACAACAACAACAACAAATAAAAAGCAAAATACAAACCATCCAAGTAGAGGCAGGAGAGAATCAGCTGCTTCTGAGAGAAATCACATAAAACATCAGCTGCAGATGGTAATGCTCTGCAGTGTTCAGGACACCTACATGATGCACCTGCATTAACTACACTGCACTTTGTCCTACCCGCACACATACACACACATACTCACCAGCCTATTTAGAAACAGGCACATGTCCTAATGGACAGCTCTTCCATGGCACTGCACCAGCATATTAACAAAGCTTGGCTTAAACTTTGCAGAGGAAAGAAGACTAAACCTGTATCATCAATTTGCTTCCAGACAGCAAGCAGATGGAATGTCATTAGCTACAGAAAGCTTATATTGTTAACTGACACATAGGTCCTATCCTTGTAGAAGGGTAATATGGTGTCTTTGCTTTCATTATTAACTGAGATCTATATGGAATAGAGTCAATAGAGTAGAGTTTATAGATAATCTGGATCAAAAATAGGCACCTACTTTGTGACAAGCTGCTGATGAGAATTACTCCCTAGGTTCCATTCTGTTGCCATCTAAACTGTACTGAGGGCACTAAAAGCTGTGACAAACCCTCACCTCCTTCATTTCATAAAAGCTGTGACACACCCTCACCTCATTCATTTCAAAACAGCTTACTATGGCCTGTATACATTCCTTTCTTTAGCTGCAGTGATAAATTATCCATGTATATTGCCAGCTGATTTCAGTCATAATAGGCGATTTAATATGTCAGGTTTCAGGAAAATTCCTCTTTGTCACATAACTGAACATGGAATCACTATTGATTTTTAACAGCCCTTGCTTGTTCATCTTTTCCTGTACCTGGAATTACAAGTGATGTTAATTGTTAACACATGCAGCAATATGCTTCTGTCACTCTCCCATCACTGTTTATCACAGCCATGCTGAGTCCTGAATCCGCTGTGTTCCTTTTTAATTCACTGACACCTGGTAATCCCTAAAGCGTTTACTGTGCCCAGAAGCAACTGCCCTCAGATCTCACTGACATCTTGCTGAGATTCCTCTGACTGAGAGCAGACCTCTACATGCAGCATGTACAGCTGAACCAGTAATCCTCATCTTGGTAAGCAGTACCAGGAGTGCAATTCAGTGTATCCTCATATTGTTTTCCCCTGAGGTTTTGAGTGTTGCAGTGTGGAACATACTTAAATGGACCTCAGCTAAAGATTTTTTTCATAAAATTAGGAAAAAAAGGAAAAAAAAAAAAAGACAAAACAAAAAACCTTGCATTCTATGCTTTTTTACTTCATTAGTAGCTGTACAAGACCAGACAGGAGAACTGTGATATTTCTGTTCCAGGCAGACTTTAAATTCACACCTATTATGATCCAAAATAATGTTTTTAATTAATGTGTTCCCTTTCCCACTAAATATTAAAAAAACCCTAACAGTAAAGTACTAAATGTGCTAAGATTCAGAGCTAGTCAGAGCCCTTTGTGTTTTGAGCTTTGTCTGGCTTTTCAATTTGATTACACTGCTGCAAATCACAGCCTGGTCAATAATGTCACACAGAAGCAGTGTAGTCAAGAAAAATACTGGAATGATCTTCATATCCCAAAAGTGCAAAGCCCCAAACATCCTAAATCTCACTATTTTTGCTAGTATTTTTATGCTCTCAATATGTCTGAGTCATATATGTACACTTCTTGATTACTGAATTAGCCCAGATTTTTACAGAAGAGTGTAAAACAGCCTCAGTAAAGAAGATTAAGAATCAGCCTCCAGTCAGGGTAACAGAAATGGTAAAATACATATACACCAAGTCACTGTGTTGCTACTGTATTTTAGGGATATATCTCAGCATGAATTTTACACTTTTCAGCTTTTTAAATAATATTCATTCTTCGTCATGGAGTTCATTTAGGAAAGAGTCATTTAGAAGAAGACTTCAACTAGAAGTCCAAAGCTATCTGATCCTGTCTCAATAATATCTTCCACAGTCAGGTCCTACCTGTCTCTGTTGTCTGTCTGTCAGAGGTCTGTGAGGAAAGCACCCCACTCCTTGGATGGTCTTTGAACAGCAGCCAGGATGATGGCAGCATGGATGAACAGCTTCCATAATTCACACCCTACGGATAACCAGGAAACAGCACCATTTTCACACTGCAGTTTCAGCCTTTCAGTCTTCTTGAAACTTGAGGAGCCCCTGTCTGACAAAAGAGAAAAAACATCTTGAGAGTCAAGAGCAGACACTGAGTTCAGTAGCCAAGGAGTGCAAAGCCATGCTGGGCTGGGGGACCACTGGAATCATCAATGTTCCCAAAGGCACTTGGTATCACATCCTCCAGGACTCTTCTCTGGATAGTTTTCCACTTCAGTATCTGACTCTGCTGGAAACAATTACGTGCTGTCCTGTGTATTGATAATGTGCTGAGCTGTCACAAAGGGTAGCTACTCTGCAACTTCATAAATATGCATATGCACTTATATATTGGCATTTGAGAGACCTTGGCTTATGTAAGTATTAAAAGGGGAGGTGAGATTGTGGAATAAGCCTTATCTTTCAGAGATTGTCATTTCAAAATAAAACATGAGACAAGAAGTGGATCCAGTTAGGAAAGCACAAAGAGACTTTGAGCTCCTCTTTCTTTCCATGCAGTTTCATTTCAGCTGAGGCTGAACAATGCAATAGTTAAATATTCTGGATTAAAAATTTATCTTAGAGCATTTACCTTTTCACACATGAATTAAATTTTCTTGTTTAATCTCTGCTTTTCTTCCAATTATCTCTCTCCACACACGCTAATGGCTCTCACAGCTAGCATCTCTCTTCAAGCAACATGATTAGGAAGTCTGTTGTTGGGCTTTCTTTTTTCTCTATTTATTCCTCCTGGATATGATAACGCTATTCATTTGCTATGCAGAAAAGGTTAAAACAATATGCATAAATGCAAGACTAGACCAACAATATAGGCACCTTCTCCTAGAATGGGATATAACTCCCATTTTTGTTAACATATTTTTACAGATTCTTTAAAAAGAAAATTCTTGTCGTTCTTCCACTTTGACACATATGATTGCTCTTTCAGTTTAAACATTGATCTTTTGTGTGTATGTGTGGGTAAGATTGGGTAAGATTTTGTCACAAAGAAGCACAACTTTGTTCCCTGTGAATTTCAAATATATGGCTAGGAAAATAGGTAAGAAATGAGAAAATTTAGGCTAAAGGAAGTAAAAAGAATATTTTTAGGAGCTATGCAGCTGAGAGAAATGAACCACAGGCTGGATCCTAGAACGTCTTTGTTTCATTACATAAAAAAGTAAACACCATTCTTTGCTCCTCTAATGAAGGGCAGACTACAGCCCTAGACTGGACTTTGAAAATCCTTCCAGGAGCCCTTTTGTTTATATATAGAAACACACGTATAGGTGAATATATAGATAAATACTATAGCAATATAAAAAAACAGTAATACAAATCATTTGCATCACTGATTTCTACTAGGAATAATCACATCTACCCACAAGTACACTGTTGCATATGGACTAAGCTTTCCCTTCACTGTTGGTGCAAAGATTTAAGTGGTCATGTCCTTTTAAGAAAGTAACAGCCTTCAAATCCTCAAATGGACAGAGGTATAGAGTGATAGACAGAAAGCTACATCCATGCATGTTTACTCACAAAAACATGCACATTTTTCTGCACAGATGTGTGCTGCTAAAGCATGTTATTAATGACATCTGATCTAGTGAGAGGTGTCCCTGTCCATGCAGGGGGTTTGGAACTAGATGATCTTTAGGGTCCCTTCAAATTCAAAGCATTCCAGGATTCTGTGTTTTCCAAATGTCACCAACAGTAACTGGGGCATCAGCCACTTCTCTAGGAAGTCTGTTCCATATTATAATAATAAAATTATGTTAAAGTATAATAATATGCTGTAACTTTTGGTCAGCCCTGAATTGTCTGGGCAGCTGGACTAGATGTTTGGTTTAAGTCCCTTCCAGCTATTCTATTCTATTCTATTCTATTCTATTCTGTTCTGTTCTGTTCTGTTCTGTTCTGTTCTGTTCTGTTCTGTTCTGTTCTCTGTGCTATGCTATGCTATGCTATGCTAGATAGCCAGTGAAGCTTCTGAGTTTGCCACCAGACTGAATACACAATATAAACACTAGGATGCACTGGAAAAAAGTAAATAGTATATAAACTACCATGTCTATACCATGTGATGTTTAATCCTGATTTTTTTTTCCATCATTCCAAAAATATGGCTTTCAATTGACTTTCCTTCATATGTAGCACATCACAAACAAGTACTTCTCACTTGCATTTGTGTTCTGCTATTGCAGCTTATCAGAGCATTTGGCTATCAATCATTTGGCTTGAAGCATCTCCGGCCTTGCCAATTAATTGATGAAGAGCCATTATGAGACTAATATATCATCTGAATTTTAACTGCTTGAATGGAAGGTTATTCAAGTAATAACTGGCAACATCAAAACCATTAATAAAATACGAGCTGGGAATAGCAAATTATAAAACTCTGTACCTAGTTCCCAAAATAAATTTGCTCTTGAAGGTAGTTTGAACACTCAAAATGACGTAGATGAATGATGCTGATTAAAAAGGAGTGAAGAAAAGATTATCACTTTAACATAGAAACCACTGGCATCATTACTGGTCTCATTTAAATAAAAAGTGTTAAATTTTTCCAGTGGCTTCATAGTCTTGCTGTGAAATTGCAGGTGTCACTGTGCATTGGTAGCTGAGCACAAGATAAGGCAAAAATGGAGGTAAAGTAGGTTAGACCAGGAATAAAAGCCCACAAAACGTGAAAAGAAATGATAGTTCCTTGGCTTTAAAACAGGCTCTTTGTGGGATTTCTTTTGTGAATGAAACATTTGTATTGCTTCTGCCAGTAGTGAGATGTCCCCTACAGCACGAACAGACAAAATCACTTTGAAGGAGCCAATGTCTACTTAATGAATAAAGACGGAAATTATCAAGAGTGCTTAATGTTCTTATCACAAACCAAAGACATGAAAAAGCTTCCTAGAGAGGGAGTGAATAGGACTCAGGGCTCAGGCATACTCTTTCTCTTCACGTATTTGCAGGAAGACAGTAGGTGTGCCCCTTTCCTTCTCTGTTCTTGTTTTTCCTCTCCCACTCTTTCTGTCTTCTTGTCAATTGAAAATTTAAACTCTTTGCGGCAAGACTGGCTCTCACTATGTGGTTTGTACCAGCCCCCGCACAACGAGGAACCAATGTAATGCAAATCACAGTATTAAATATTCATACAAAAGCTTCATAGTGTGACTGCATGAAATCAGAACAATCAGGGAACAGGCATAAGCTGAGTGCCTAGGTAAGATGAAGCACAGAGATTTCTGTTACAATTGCAACCTCATTAGAGGAAGTGTGCTGACATAAGCTGTGTTTTCATTGTTGCAAGCCCAATTTCATAGCCATGTATTAGAATTATGAGTTCTTCTAGCAAGCCATAACGTTTTCACTTTTGGCTCTGCAGTCACATATTGTTAGTTTAAGACATTTAAACTTTATAAATGGCTCTGTAATATGTGGTCTTTTCAGCTATAAAAATGTTCCTTAAAAAATAATCCGAGGCACTGGTCACTGGAGTCAATGTAACCTAACAGCAAATAAATTTTGGCAATAAATTAGAAGCTAACTACATAACTGCCAGCAATTCCTTCAACTAGGAATTAGTCATATATTTTCTTTACATCTAATAAAAAAAATCACTAAAATGCTATGCAGTGTTCCTGTTCTTATCTGATACTTTACTTCAGAAATGGTAAAGGATATTTCCAGCAGTGAATTATTTCCTGTAGTTTGCAAGACTTTGAGCTGAGAACTTTAGCTGGAATGCTTAGACTGATGCAGCCTGTGTAGGAAATCTTGTATTTCTCTTTAATCTTGGAAAGGAGGTAAAAAATACATGTGAATATATGAATACATGAAAATAAACTGAGTAAAATAAACCCCACACTCAACAAAAAGCTATTTTTGCCCTTTATTGAATGATTGAGCCTGTCTCTGGATATATTATCTATCCATTTAGTCTATAAGATGTTCAAGGCAGCTTTTATCTCCTGTTCATCAAGAAGCAGGTTTTCTTGTAAATTATAGCTGTGAAAGCTCATTCTTCCTCAATACTTCCTTACTGAAGCCTTTTTGCTTTAGAGGAGGAAAACAAGGCTGTTGTCCATCACAACGGATGGATGTGCAGTAGAGCTTATACACATATATTTTATCACAGTGGACGCAAATTAAAATTTCAGGGATTTAACTTAGGGTTAAAATTTTGTGCTTTAAAACTTTACACCACAGGACTCCAGCTGATCCCTAAAGGAAGACTTTGGACAATATTTTCAGAAATAACCAATAGTGTTTATACCTGAAACACAGGTGGGTGATAGACTTAGCCCCAAACCACCATTTACAGGTGATGACCATTTTAAGAGATCACACAAACTGTTACATTTTTATAATTCTTACCTTCTTCTGGTGTTTGATAGGAAAACAAATCTGAACATGACACAATTCCTGCAGAGCCTCCTGGGTGCAGCTGTGAGATGGGAACCGAAGCATAGCAGGGCCAATGGAATTATGTTGCCCTCAGCATGACCAGGTAGGGATAAAAAAAACATCCAACCCCCCTCATTACTGTCAGAATTATGCATGGAAACTTAGGTTTCTCATAAACCTTATGCAGTGTAGATACAAAAATGAAGCAGCACTCAGGATCATCCTCAAAGCTCACTTTTGTGAGAGCTCATGAGACCTTCATCTCTCTCCCCCCAGTCCAACACAACTGAAAAGGGTGCTGGTGGGGATCTACACTCTTGTGGCTTCCCCAGATCTGCCCTTGCACCCATCTGTTCACAATGAAGGCAGTAATGGCTGTTGTGGTAATACTTGCAGTAATTTCACAACGTATTTTCTTTCTTTAAAGGACTTGTATTCATTTATTTGATGAAGATACACAGGACATCATAATCATCGTCATGGTTAGAATCATGACTGTCGTCTCTAGGCATTTGTATGATGATAATATCTGACTAGTCAAACCTTTGACCAAAGCTCCACGATACCAAAAGCTTCACCAGCTCCAGACTGTGGCTGTTTCACACCTAAATCAAAATTCCACACCCAATTTATTTTTCTCCAAGCTATGAATGTACAGACAAATTTTCATGTGAGAGCTACTTGTTGATGATGAGAGAGTAGAGATCCTTCATTACTTCCAATCTGAAAGGAGAAGAAAGGTCAAGAAAAGAGCAGGTCAAGTATGCTTTTATGGGAGATGTTCATGTACAAAATGTCCCACTGGTCAGACAGGAGAAAAAACAGGGGTTGAATGTGGAAGGTAAGTATGTTCCAGCTTTGCTGTTGAACCGCATATTGACACAATACTTCTCATTTCCCTGCTATACACAGAAAGAAAATCTGGGCATACAATGTGGCCAGGAAAACCCTGAACTGGATCCAAGTAAGTCAACAAGTCTTGACAAAGCCAGAGGTAAGAGCTGGTTGATACCCTGATCCTGTAGGCTTGGACCACATAGTGGCAGCATGCAGAGCTAGGGTAGCTCTGGACTCATATCTTCAGGACTCTGCACTGACTGTATGAAAAAAAAATTAACAAGGTCATTATTTTCTTAATATACTGTCAACAACTGTTGTTGCTACTGCTGGTTTCTAGTTCAATAGCAACATGGGCATAGTTCTTTAATAGGAGGGGTCATTGGTTTTATCCCCCAAGAGCTTCATGTTCTGAGTGAGTTTATTTATGAACAGTAAAAACATCATTAACATTCACTCTGAGAAAAAGAACAGCTTTTACTGGATCCACATTCATTGGATGTCTCACTTGATCCCATACATTGCCCATCACATAAAATACTCATTCTCTTGGACTGTTTGCTCCCAGTAAACAGAGAGCATATTTTGGGAAGTACAAGAATGTATCTTGAGAAAGCAAACAATTTTTAGCTGCAAGAGAAACACAACACCAATGTTTTGAGTAATGAAATGAAGACAGGACATTTTCAACTAGCTTTGCAAGAGTTCCTATAAAACTGCCACTGACGTATTAGGACTTACCATAGGATTTCATTCATCATGGGGGAAAGTGTCTGTGTTATAACTCAACCTTGTAAATCTGGGGGTTTGCTCTTTAACCCACACTGTGTACCTTGCCCTTTTTACTCAGATGTGACTTTCCAGCTGAAATACTGAAGGGAAAAACAAAACAAAACAAAACAAAAAAAGCCAAAAAATAAAACCCTAAACAAAACAAAAAACATAAACCAAACAAACAAACAAAACCCAAAACAACCAGCATTTCAAAGTTTTCTAAGCTTTTTTCCCCCTTACTAAGCTTTCCTCTAGATCTTGAGAACTGCCTCTACATTTATGGTTTTGATACTTCTTGCACAAGACATTTATCTTTCCACTGAATTTGTACAATAAAAGTCCATTAAATACATACCAAGGTCAATTAGACATTATTGTAACTATTATATTTATTAATAGTTATTACCACTAATCCATTTCATTACTTGTCATCAGCTTTTTACACTGACCTGCAGTCTAAAGAAATAGTGGATTTAAGGGAAGATTCCTCCTTCAGAGTCTTTTTCTTTCTCTTTCTTTCTTTCTTTCTTTCTTTCTTTCTTTCTTTCTTTCTTTCTTTCTTTCTTTCTTTCTTTTCTTTCTTTCTTCCCACTATTTCCAAGTCTTACCATAAATATACATTTATGATATTCAAACAAAATCAACTCTCGAGATTCCCATGTTTTATTTCCTTGTTCTGAGGAAATGAATACATTTTTATCTTGTTTCCTTTTGTTCTGGGAAGTGTGCTAGCCAACCATCTTTAAAACGTTTCCAGCTTTACAACAAGCTTAAATTAACCAAGTCTGTCGACAGACATTGGAACAGAGGAGCAACCTGCAAGGTATTCAGATACATCACTGTTTCTGACTGCAATATTACCCAAGTGCTTCTACAATGATTAATTACATTCCACTTACCCATAGTCACTACAAAAAGAAATAACAAAACCAGACACATAAAATAAAAAAGCCCACATATGATTCTCAGATAAGTCACGATGGGACAAATCTGTTTTGAAGAATAGCTTTCTAGTGATTCTGATTGATGGAGTAGCAAAAGCCTTTATAGCTCTTCACTTCTTCTACTTGAATTCACTGTGATATCTTTCCAAACCTGCTTTAATCAGGAAGGCCACAAAACTTAAAAAGGCTGAACAAGAAATAAGAATGGTGTCTTCAAGGTGATAATAAGATTATATAAACTTCTTGTGTGTAGTTCTGAAGCTTTCTTCCCACAGATTAATAATAAATATGCCATGGGCTATCATTTTTAATTGGCAAGAGGGGATTTAAAAAAAAACAAACAACTTAAACCACACTATCTATTTTGTAAAAGGTAAACCAGCTGCAGTAGTGGAAGGGATCAGAACATGTCCAGAGAAGGGCCATGAAAATGATCCCAGGGCTGGAGCACCTCTCTTACGAGGACAGACTGAGGGAGTTGGGGTTGTTCAGCCTGAAGAAGAGAAGGCTCTGGGGGGACCTCATAGTGGCCTTCCAGTACCTGAAGGGGGCTTACAGGAAAGCTGGGGAGGGACTTTTTACAGGGGCTTGCAGTGAGAGGACAAGGGGTAATGGTTTTAAACTGAAAGAAGAGAGATCTAAGTTAAGAGATCAGGTGCAAATTCTTCAGTGTAAGGGTGGAGAGACACTGCAAGAGGCTGCCCAGAGAGGTTGTGGGGGCTCCATCCCTGAAGGTGTTCAAGGGTGGGTTGGATGGGGCTCTGAGCAGCCTGTTCTAGTGGGAGGTGTCCCTGCCCATGCAGGGGAGTTGGAACTCAATGATCTTCAAGGTTCCTTCTAACTCCAAACATTCTGTGATTCTGAGATAAAGACATAGGAAATATGAAGAGTGCAACCTGATAAGCACCTTAAAATTCTGTGGACAGTAGCCAAACTGAAGCTGAGGAGTATATCAGTTGATAATAAAAACCAAGAAAAGAAACTGACCTCCTCAGTGACATTCCCCATTTTCCACAGTTCTGTGTTCTGTTCCTGTGGCCTATGGAAAATCATCTGTGGCTGGAGCCATAAGTCACGATGGGACAAATCTGTTTTGAAGAATAGCTTTCTAGTGATTCTGATTGATGGACTAGCAAAAGCCTTTATAGCTCTTCACTTCTTCTACTTGAATTCACTGTGATATCTTTCCAAACCTGCTTTAATCAGGAAGGCCACAAAACTTAAAAAGGCTGAACAAGAAATAAGAATGGTGTCTTCAAGGTGATAATAAGATTATATAAACTTCTTGTGTGTAGTTCTGAAGCTTTCTTCCCACAGATTAATAATAAATATGCCATGGGCTATCATTTTTAATTGGCAAGAGGGGATTTAAAAAAAAACAAACAACTTAAACCACACTATCTATTTTGTAAAAGGTAAACCAGCTGCAGTAGTGGAAGGGATCAGAACATGTCCAGAGAAGGGCCATGAAAATGATCCCAGGGCTGGAGCACCTCTCTTACGAGGACAGACTGAGGGAGTTGGGGTTGTTCAGCCTGAAGAAGAGAAGGCTCTGGGGGGACCTCATAGTGGCCTTCCAGTACCTGAAGGGGACTTACAGGAAAGCTGGGGAGGGACTTTTTACAGGGGCTTGCAGTGAGAGGACAAGGGGTAATGGTTTTAAACTGAAAGAAGAGAGATCTAAGTTAAGAGATCAGGTGCAAATTCTTCAGTGTAAGGGTGGAGAGACACTGCAAGAGGCTGCCCAGAGAGGTTGTGGGGGCTCCATCCCTGAAGGTGTTCAAGGGTGGGTTGGATGGGGCTCTGAGCAGCCTGTTCTAGTGGGAGGTGTCCCTGCCCATGCAGGGGAGTTGGAACTCAATGATCTTCAAGGTTCCTTCTAACTCCAAACATTCTGTGATTCTGAGATAAAGACATAGGAAATATGAAGAGTGCAACCTGATAAGCACCTTAAAATTCTGTGGACAGTAGCCAAACTGAAGCTGAGGAGTATATCAGTTGATAATAAAAACCAAGAAAAGAAACTGACCTCCTCAGTGACATTCCCCATTTTCCACAGTTCTGTGTTCTGTTCCTGTGGCCTATGGAAAATCATCTGTGGCTGGAGCCAGCCATCAGCTTCATGCTGACTTTCCAGCACAGGAGGCAAGTACCCACCACAATGTGGCTCCTGGGTACCAGTGTCTCATGCACCAAGTGCTGATTAACCAAAAGGAAATCTACTGGGTGCCAATCATATGCTTGCCCACAGCTTCCCATTCATAACTCCCCTCCTTTCCTCAGAATGGTGCAAGGCAGCGCTGTGCACTTGAGATGATTTTTTCTTCTAGTTTTTTGGGGTTTTTTCCATAGGTAGCTGTCAGCCAGTGTTGCTTACTGCCAGACAACAGCAGCTCTCTCAAAGAGTGCTGGCTAACCAGTCAGCTCTTTCTCAAGCATAAAAATCAGTCACCTTAATAAAAGCATGTGACACTTGCATGTTTTCTCAGCTGCAGATGGAAAAATAGTGATTTCTGGTGTTTTCATAGCTCCTGATGTTCCCAGCCAGCTCCAAGCCCTCTTTAGGATGGGCTGACATTGTTTTTAGAAGCATTTTTTAGTCACTGGATTACCAATCTAAAGGAAGAAACAAAAACATGAGGGGAATGAGAGCACTGGTTTGAGAGATCACTTGCAGAGTGAGGAAGAGAGCTTGATCTTCTCAGCCTGAGCTTGGTCCCCTGCTCTGTGCACCACATTCTTCAACACCTCAAAACCCACCAGAAGTTTAAGGGAAGGACTATGTGCACCAGACACAGGAAGGTGACCTTGGGTCTTGATGAAGCAGGGAGAAAACACAGGGTCCCTCGTGCCGGAGTCTGCCTTTCCACAGTGGAGCAAGAGATATGGGTGGAAAGGTGATCTGGCCGAGGATTTTGGTACGTGTGGATGGAGAGCAGCTGATACACCCCAGGCCTGCCCCTAGAGCAGATGGATGGGTGGGTTGTCCTTAAGATTTGTTGCCTACTTGCCAGTTCCTCAAGCTCCCTGATAAATTTGGATTAGAATTACTGCTGCAAGGCCTTTGGATGAGGTTTCTATGTGTTTTATAACTCTATTTAGTACCAGCTTACTCATATGTCTTCTGTATCTATAATGATAAAATTATAAGTTGCAAATTTACCCAACAGATGATAAATCCACTTCTCAGTCATTCCTCCCAATGCAAAAAGCTGTTTTTAATTGTAACTATTGGTGCAGGAGGTCTTCCTAGCTGCAGATGATCTGCCTTTATACACAGAAATAATTTGGCTTGTTTACTCTTACAGAGGAAAGATATGAAGCTGATAGAAATTGTACAACTGAAACATTCACAAACTGTTGATAACTACAGGCAGGCTCCACCACTGCTCCAGCAGGACGTGCCGGCAGCAGCCGTCACACCAGGAAGGACCAGGTTCAGCTCTTAAAATGCTTTTCCACCCAATGACCAGGAGAACATCTACCTCCTAACAGAGGTGAGCTGCAGCCACTTTATCTCCTCTGTCCCTTAACAACTCCTTCTCACTATTTATAGTCCACAATTTGTGTTGTCTCAGACTGACATCCCAACAAATTCACCATTCTCAAATCACATGCCTTCAAGTCAGACTAGAGAGCTTTAATAACGTTAATTTTTTTAATGTTTCTTTATGACTTAAAGCTGACTGTTAAAAAATATTCCCACAAATTCCCTCTTCTTCCTTCAGAGCAATTTTAGCAACATGAAATACATGCACTTTTCAAGCCTAAAGGCACCAATCAGCTCCATTTCTCTTTTCTAGGGGGTTAGCAAGCCTGGCAGCAATGCCTTTGGCCATGCTGCTGGAGAGCAAGGACACTATGTCCATCTCCTGGACATGCACCAGTGCAGGCTCAGCCATTTCATGGAGCTGCAGAGGGCAGATGGCTGAAGCCTGAGTCCCCATGGCCACTCACATATTTCATGTCATAAAATGACAAGAAAACATTGCAACAGAGTTGTGAAGAATGAGAGATAAGCTGCCATCTTCCACTATCAAGACTAGGAAATCAAGCCAATGCACAAGGAACTATAATAGAATGAGCTACTTTCTATTGAATTCTCCTTTAAAATATCATATTTGTGCAGAAACTCCCATTTACACACACCTCAAGACCTTTTCTGAAGCTCCATCCCAGAAAATAAATTATTTTTCTCCTAATAAACCAGCCAACTTACCAGCGATTTCTATGAAGGAGTTTTAAATCCTCTGTGTATTAAATGTTCTTGGTTTTTTATCCTCACTCCTGCCTGCTTTCAGTAAATTCTATATTTCTTTCATGGGAAGACCATCTTATGTCTTTTATTGCATTATTTTGAAGCCACTTATCATACTGATGTTTGCAATTTCAAGAACATTTCTTTTTGCCCTTTCCTTTCTCAATCTATAGTAAGCTCTATGAATATTTCTTTTCCCAGCTCCTATCTGCAGTGAGCTGTGGCACTGTCTCCATCCTTGTAGATAAGCTGATAAATTATGGGTTTGGTGATCAGGTAGTGAGGTGGATGAAGAATTGGTTGAAGGGAAGAAGTCAGAGAGTTGTGGTCAATGGGACAGAATCTAGTTGGAGGTCTGTGACTAGTGGAGTCCCTCAGGGGTCGGTACTGGGACCAGTGTTGTTCATCATTGACGTGGATGAGGGAACAGAATGTACCCTCAGCAAGTTTGCTGATGACACCAAGCTGGGAGGGGTGGCTGACACACCAGAAGACTGTGCTGCCATTCAACAAAACCTTGATAGGCTGGAGAGTTCGGCAGGGAGAAACCTGATGAAATTCAACAAGGGGAAGTGTAGAGTGTAGCATCTGGGGAAGAACAACCCCATGTACCAGTACAGGTTGAGGGCTGACCTGCTGGAGAGTAGTGTAGGAGAAAGGGACCTGGGGGTCCTGGTAGACAGGAGGATGACCATGAGCCAGCAATGTGCCCTTGTGGCCAAGAAGGCCAATGGCATCCTGGGGTGTATTAGAAAGGGTGTGATTAGTCAGTCAAGAGAGGTTCTCCTCCCCCTCTATTCTGCCTTGGTGAGGCTGCATCTGGAGTATTGTGTCCAATTCTGGGCCTCTCAGTTCCAGAAGGACAGGGAACTGCTTGAAAGAGTCCAGGGCAGAGCCACAAAGATGATGAAGGGAGTGGATCTCCCTGATGAGGAAAGGCTGAGGGAGCTGGGTCTCTTTAGCTTGGAGAAGAAGAGACTGAGGGGTGACCTCATCCATGTTAATATGTAAATATGTAATATGTAAATGGTGCGTGTCAAATGTAAATATGTAATATGTAAATATGTAAATGGTGAGTGTCAGGAGGATGGAGCCAGGCTTTTTTCAGTGACGACCGGTGATAGGACAAGGGGTAATGGATGCAAACTGGAGCATAGGAGGTTCCACGTAAACATCCAAAAAAACTTCTACACTGTGAGAGTGACAGAGCCCTGGGACAGGCTGCCCAGAGAGGTTGTGGAGTCTCCTTTGCTGGAGACATTCAAAATCCACCTGGACACGTTCCTGTGTGATGTGCTCTAGGTGACCCTGCTCTGGCAGGGGGGTTGGACTAGATGATCTTTCAAGGTCCCTTCCAACCCCTAGGATTCTGTGATTCTATGATTCTATGACTTCAATTGCAATACCAAAGCACACCAGAAGACTGTGCTGCCATTCAACAAAACCTTGATAGGCTGGAGAGTTCGGCAGGGAGAAACCTGATGAAATTCAACAAGGGGAAGTGTAGAGTGTAGCATCTGGGGAAGAACAACCCCATGTACCAGTACAGGTTGAGGGCTGACCTGCTGGAGAGTAGTGTAGGAGAAAGGGACCTGGGGGTCCTGGTAGACAGGAGGATGACCATGAGCCAGCAATGTGCCCTTGTGGCCAAGAAGGCCAATGGCATCCTGGGGTGTATTAGAAAGGGTGTGATTAGTCAGTCAAGAGAGGTTCTCCTCCCCCTCTATTCTGCCTTGGTGAGGCTGCATCTGGAGTATTGTGTCCAATTCTGGGCCTCTCAGTTCCAGAAGGACAGGGAACTGCTTGAAAGAGTCCAGGGCAGAGCCACAAAGATGATGAAGGGAGTGGATCTCCCTGATGAGGAAAGGCTGAGGGAGCTGGGTCTCTTTAGCTTGGAGAAGAAGAGACTGAGGGGTGACCTCATCCATGTTAATATGTAAATATGTAATATGTAAATGGTGCGTGTCAAATGTAAATATGTAATATGTAAATATGTAAATGGTGAGTGTCAGGAGGATGGAGCCAGGCTTTTTTCAGTGACGACCGGTGATAGGACAAGGGGTAATGGATGCAAACTGGAGCATAGGAGGTTCCACGTAAACATCCAAAAAAACTTCTACACTGTGAGAGTGACAGAGCCCTGGGACAGGCTGCCCAGAGAGGTTGTGGAGTCTCCTTTGCTGGAGACATTCAAAATCCACCTGGACACGTTCCTGTGTGATGTGCTCTAGGTGACCCTGCTCTGGCAGGGGGGTTGGACTAGATGATCTTTCAAGGTCCCTTCCAACCCCTAGGATTCTGTGATTCTGTGATTAAATACTGGAATTGTGGTGGAGCCAGGAGACTTTGTCTACCTGGTGCAAGGCCAGCAGTGACCAAGCTCCTTGCCATGGAGCCATCTTAGCCTAATTTCCTGCCACAATGAATCATCTGGCAGCATGTGTGTAGAATGAGCAGCCGATCTCAGTGTGCACAGTAACTCATTTTCTTACCCAAAAGCTTTGGATAGATGTGCACAAAATTGGAGACCTGCCCATTTTTGGGAGGCCTTCACAAGGAAGTCAGTAGCCTGACACGGGTCAGGTGAACACTTTTTGTGAGTCAGAGACCAACAACAGATTTTAGATGAGGCATTTAATGCATGCAATGGTTACATGATACTTGTATGAACAAGTGCAAAATCTAGCTACACAATGGCAGAAGTATGTAGATGTAAGACTTGGAAGTTTATAATAGAACAAGATCACTCAGCAAGATAAGCATCAAGGTCAATCTACCAGTTCACTATATTCTCACAGCCAGTTCCCGGAGGGCACAGATTTCAACCTTTCATTGCTTACACAGCAGAGCAGAGGTGGCTGTGCTCTGCTTTCCTCCCAGATGACACTGTGGAGTGTCAACAACCAGATTAATTTTCTCTGCTGCCTTCCAAGGAAACACACCATTGTCCTGCCAGTTAATAAAGTGCAACCACCTACAGAAAGCTGAAACAGTCAAAGACTGATTCATGCTGCTTACAGTGTAAGCCATGGACAAAAGTATCTGTGTGACATGAGTACAACTCATTGCCCCCCACATTCAGCATCACGGTCAAAATCCAGAGTGGTGTCATAGAATCATAGAATCATAGAATCTTAGGGGCTGGAAGGGACCTCGAGAGATCATCTAGTCCAACCCCCCTGCCAGAGCAGGGTCACCTAGAGTACATCACACAGGAACTCATCCAGGTGGGTTTTGAATGTCTCCAGTAAGGGAGACTCCACAACCTCCCTGGGCAGTCTGTTCCAGTGCTCTGTCACTCTCACAGTAAAAAAATTTTTTCGGATATTCACCTTGAACTTCCTATGCTCCAATTTACACCCATTACCCCTTGTCCTATCACTGGTCATCACCGAGAAAAGCCTAACTCCGTCCCCCTGACACTCACCCCTTACATATTTGTAAACATTGATGAGGTCACCCCTCAGTCTCCTATTAACTGTTGGCCTAGCTTAAATCCCTCTTTCCTCATAATTGATACTTCTTAACTTGTAAGATTCACATCTCAAAATCAGAAGTCAAAGTAGAAAACTAGTATGACTTATAACTTTTAAGTTTATACTGCTGGGCTCATCTACAGCCTCTTGAACATTAGATACAGATAAATCACCCATAAAGCAAAAAAGTAGATACTAAGTCACTCTCCTGAACAGAAGTCAGTTAATGGTGACAGATAAATGTTGCCATCTACAAAAAGTTTTCACCTCCAGTGTTCCCCCAGATTACCTTCTCTGTTTCTCTTCCAAATCTATCAGTCCACTGATAGCAACATGCCTTGGTCTTTGTTTCCAACATTAGACCAAATGTATAACTTATAGAATCATAGAATCATAGAATCATAGAATCTTAGGGGTTGGAAGGGACCTCAAAAGATCATCTAGTCCAACCCCCCCCTGCCAGAGCAGGGTCACCTAGAGTACATCACACAGGAACTCATCCAGGTGGGTTTTGAATGTCTCCAGTGAGGGAGACTCCACAACCTCCCTGGGCAGTCTGTTCCAGTGCTCTGTCACTCTTACAGTAAAAAAATTTTTTCGGATATTCACCTTGAACTTCCTATGCTCCAATTTACACCCATTACCCCTTGTCCTATCACTGGTCATCACTGAGAAAAGCCTAACTCCGTCCCCCTGACACTCACCCCTTACATATTTGTAAACATTGATGAGGTCACCCCTCAGTCTCCTTTTCTCCAAGCTAAAGAGACCCAGCTCCCTCAGCCTTTCCTCATAAGGGAGATGTTCCACTCCCCTAATCATCTTCGTAGCTCTGCGCTGGACTCTTTCGAGCAGTTCCCTGTCCTTTTTGAACTGAGGGGCCCAGAACTGGACACAATACTCCAGATGTGGCCTCACCAATGCAGAATAGAGGGGGAGGAGAACCTCTCTTGACCTACTAACCACACCCTTTCTAATGCACCCCAGGATGCCATTGGCCTTCTTGGCCACAAGGGCACATTGCTGGCTCATGGTCATCCTCCTGTCTACCAGGACCCCCAGGTCTCTTTCACCTACACTACTCTCCAGCAGTTCAGCCCCCAACCTGTACTGGGACATGGTGTTGTTCTTCCCCAAATGTAAAACTCTGCACTTCCCCTTGTTGAATTTCATCATGTTTCTCCCCGCCCAACTCTCCAACCTATCTAAGTCTCTCTGAATGGCAGCACAGCCTTCTGGTGTGTCAGCCACTCCTCCCAGCTTAGTGTCATCAGCAAACTTGCTGAGGGTACATTCTATACCCTCATCCAGGTCGTTGATGAAGATGTTGAACAACACCGGTCCCAGTACCGACCCCTGTGGGACTCCACTAGTCACACACCTCCAACCAGATTCTGCCCCATTGACTACAACTCTCTGACTCTTTCCTTTCAACCAGTTCCTAATCCACCTCACTTCCTGATCACCAAACCCATACCTGATCAACTTTTCTACAAGGATGCTGTGGGAGACGGTGTCAAATGCTTTACTGAAATCAAGATAAACCACATCTACTGCTCTACCATCATCTATCCACCTAGTAATTTCCTCATAGAAGGCTATGAGGTTAGTCAAACATGATTTACCCTTGATAAAACCATGTTGACTGCTCTTGATGACCCCCATGTCCTTGATGTGCCTGGAGATAGTCACAAGAACAAGTTGTTCCATCACCTTTCCAGGGATGGAGGTGAGGCTGACCGGTCTATAGTTACCCGGGTCCTCCTTCTTGCCCTTCTTGTAGACTGGAGTGACATTTGCTATCCTCCAGTCCTCAGGCACCTCACCTGTTGCCCATGACTTACTGAAGATGATGGAGAGTGGCCTAGCAATGACCTCCGCCAGCTCCCTCAGCACCCTTGGGTGCATTCCATCCGGACCCATTGATTTATGGATGTCCAGATTACTCAACTGATCCCTAACCCAATCCTCATCTACCATGTCAAACTCTTCCTCTATCTTGACTTCTTCTGGGGCTATATGAATCTGGGGCTCATAGGGAGACCCTGCAGGAGTGTCCTGCGGTGTCCATCCATGTATTTTCAAAGCTTCAGGTCCTTTGCCTTTCTCCACTTAAACTGCTTTCACAAAACTGTAGAATCTTCAAAAACAATTGGAGTGGGGTTCAGGCAATAGGGAAGCATTGTCAAAATATCCACACATCAGTTTCTCTCTGATCCAACATACTTCTCAGTCTGACATATAACCAGTCATTGTCTGAAAAAAATAAATAAATTACTGAACTATAAACTCAGCTGAAAGATTCTGAAATGTTAACTCGTATAATTCTATTTATATTTAATTCCAGTAACTGTGGTGAAAGGTATAACCATATAGTAATTGATATGCTAGACTGAATGAGCAGCTGTCATCAAAAACAGAGTTCAGAAGCTGAAACTAAATCAACTGTTTCTTTTTAATGTATAAGGTGACTTAATGATCAGCTTCTCTGTTATCCATCATCTTCCCTATAAGCAAGAAGAGAAGTTTATTTTTCTCTCTACCTGTTTTTAAAGCAACTTACTATACAAATACTTAATACTGGAAAATAACTACTTTCTGAGGATATATTCAATAATTTTATTGACACTCCATAATATTCTGTTCTCCGAGCATTCTAACTGTAACCGTTGAGATCATTCCTGAAGTCAAGTGATAGTGATAAAAGAAGAATATCAAACTTTGGTTCATAGAAACAGAAAGAAAACATTAATATTATTTTTATTACTTCCTGTTGTTTGAGTTTTATTATTATACTCTTACTATAACATTAGCAGAAGGTGCTTAGGTTTTAAGACATCTGTGGAGACCATCAAAATGACAAATGCTAATGAAAGGTAAGAAAGGGAGTTAATAAAATATAAGAATATTGAAATCCATATCGATTAACAGGCTAATCAGAGCAGAGAATACATGGATCATTACATATTTCAATTCAAATTCCAAGGCTGAGATGCTTAATTTTTTTTTTAATAGGCTCAAAGCAATACCACATCTTTAATCAAAGAAGCTCAATATTGCACATTACAGTGTAATAACATTAGGCTTTAAAAACTCACTTCCAAATAAATTAACAAAATGCAGACACATTAACACAAGTTTTGGGACACGTCCTTTAGAGACTCTTTCTGTTTCCTATTTCTGCAATAAAAGGCCTTTGGAAATGTGCAGATAAGCATCACAAAAAGCTACATCCTATCTTGGACTGTAATAAAATTGAGATACTGATGTAGAATATTGGATATTTTGCTTCCTCTCTAAAGCAATGACAGTTATCGTTTTACATCAAAGATCAGATAGCCTTTTACATTAGATCGGATAGATTCTTGCAGTCTTGGAAAACAGTGATCATTATTCTTTATTAATAGACTGCATTAATATTATGGAAAAATCGGATAATCACAATTGCAACATAATTACTCTTGGCCATAGAAACAATGGGTAAGACTTCAAAAAGTATTTAAAAGAAGTAGGACTATAAGTTTTGTGTCTTAAAATCAGCTTTTGCTCTGGTAAGTGGTTTCGTTGTCCTTTCAGGAATGCAAAATCAAAATCCTAAATTCATCGAGTCTAAATCTAACTTTAGCCAGAATGGTTTGCTACACCTCAGGTTTGCTATGCCTCAGATTATGACATTTCAGGTAAAAGGAACCTTTCATCTTCATGGGAAATGATATGTACATCTGGGCTCACTTTGAGCAAGAGCCACTCAAAAAACTGTCCTACTGTTCCCATACCCTCAGTGTGCTCCTCTGTAGAAACCTGCCAAGCAGATCTACTGCTCCTTTATCAGAGCACCAGGACAGATCCTATGCATTTTCACAGACACAAATCCCACCTGATATCCCTCTTCTACAAAACACCATTATCAGGGCTGGAGAAAATCTAGATAACAAAAAATGCCAGCACACTGGCAGTCACTTCATCAAAACACAGGGGGGAAAAAAAAAAAAAAAAAAAAAAAAAAAAAGTCATTTAGGCAGCAAGGTTTTCCAGAACTTACTGGGCAGACCTGATGTTCTTGGATATGTTTAAGCCAAGAGTCGAGGCAGAAAGATTACATGGCTTCACTACCCTCCATCAAACTTCTTGCAGAGCAGAAATTAACTCTTCAGCCAACTAAAATGAGAATTTAAACAGGAACAATCTACAAACATCATTTACACTAACACCCTGGCTCCTGGCTATCTTTCTTAACACTAGCTCCCAACATGCTATCTTTCACAAGAAGACTGTGAAGCAGACAAAATAAAACCTGTTCTTTCATTTACAACAACATGTAAAAAAGCTAGAACTTTTTCCAGTCAAATTCCAGAACCTTCTTTGTTTTGATAAAGATGACACCAAGTCTCTCCATGCCTTTGGAGAAAAAACAGAAAGAATAATTACAATTTACAAAAAAGCCCTCAATATCATCTAAATTTAGAGTATCACACTGTTATCTCACTCACATATTTTATTTCTCACCTGTTAAATTACACTTGCTGGGAACACAGCCAGGGAGCAACTGCTGGCATTGTCACTCTTTGTAAGGAACAACATTACAGTTATTACTTAGAGAACACAAGTGGATTGTGGGATTTTTTTTAAACTTGGAATGGAAAGATATCTTAGAAGCTATTAAAGAGAAGACAAATTAACTGGGAACTTAATCCTCTGCTTTGTTCTTTGGAAATTGCTAAATCTAATAACTGTGAAGAATTGTTATAGATGTTCAATATCTTGCTCAAGAAAATATCTATCAAATAAATTATATCTATCCACAACCACAAAGCAAGTGTTATGAATGCATCTTGAGGCAATGTGGCAGGAAAAAAGGGAAATACTAAACCTTTCCTAATACAGAATTCATTTTCTCAACGTGGTGCAAACAAGTGAGTTAATTAAAAAGTTTCTAAATATTACATGTCTGGAATTGGAGCAAAGTGAACCTGATTTTGCTTGTGATTCAGTCTCTTTCTGTTCCTATAATGGCACAGAAGACTACAAGGGAGATGAAATCTCCCCTTTGCCTGCTCTGGCCAGGCTGGAGGAGCTGTCAGGACAAGGGAGCAGAGTGAACCTGGGTCTCAAAGAGCAGCATTTCCACCACAGTTCATCTCAATGAGTTGACACAAGAAACAAACATTCTGACAAAACTTCTACTGTTCTGAGCTTCACTTTTTACACAGTTCAAGGTGAAACAGTTTTTATATTTAATTTATTCTAATGCCTATTTTTCCTAAATATTTCCTAATACATTTTTGGTAACAAGATGTCACAAAATGGGGAAAGTTGAAAACAAAGTTGAGCTTATTCCCTTTCAGATAAGGATTGTCTCTGTTCATTAGCCAGGAAAAGCCTGACACTGAGTTTTCAGTGTATAGTTGGGTTACGCTTGGGTTACATGGTTCCAGGAGGAAGCTAATTAGATTTTCAGCTCTCGACATGCATTGAGCACCTCACTTTTAGGACCTGAAGATCCTGAAATGCAAAGGATGCTTCTTATTCAGACAGACTTTTACACCTCATTGAACTTTTTGAGTTGAGTGCACATGTGCATTACATTGCCCATGCGATCATAATATATATGCAAATCCTGCATCTCTAAACCTTCCGTTTGAAAACCCAGCTAATCTCCCTCATAACAATGTATTAATACATAATATAGCCTCTTTCTCAGAAATACTTAGTGGAGAACCTGATATAATGGTGCTGGGTACCAAATTGGAGTACACAAAAAATACATTTTTCAAGACCATTATTTTCTTATACCCCCCTCATTGTTTTGGTGATGTAATACTAGCATCCAGATGATGGGATTAAATTGGAGTTGCCTTTCAGATTTCCCAAGCTGCTTATGTAAACTTTCTGTGGTGCAAAGATGAAGAAGTCCGTAATATTCTGAATGTTTGCTACATTTCTTATCATTGTAATTAGAGCAGCTTTTGCATATAATCCCACTGTGAATGACAATGTTTCATTTTTAAACACAGTTCTCAATAATCACTTGCAAATAGTTCTGCTTCAAGGCACTTAGACACTCAGATGCTCTATAAAGATTGTTTGTCAAAGATAAGTAATCCAGAAATTGTAATCAATCTTCAAGGCAACGGATTCAAACTCAAGCACAGGAAGTTTCACCTCAACATAAGGAAGAACTTATTTACTCTGAGGGATACAGAGCACTGGAAATGACTCCCCAGTGAGGTTGTGGAGTGTCTTTCTCTAGAGACTTTCAAGACCTGTCTGGATGTGTCTCTGAGTGATCTGCTCTAGTTTTATGGTCCTGTTCTGGCAGGGGGATTGGACTCAATGATCTTCAGAGGTTCCTTCCAATCCCCAATATTCTGTGATGCTATGATTCTGCAATTCAGATATAGCATGAATACATTGGTGTTTCAAATGCCTTGTCTTTGGTGAATTCTTGGCTCCATTAAAGTTTCTAGGAATTTTGCCATTGACCTGCCTGAGGCCAGTACTTCAGCTCTTAGTTCTGGTTTAATGCAGGACCATTGCGAACTCCAGCACACCCCCTGGCACAGATCCCCATTTCAAAAGCCTTGTGCAAGCAACAACATTCCATCCTCAGCTGAACATTAGCTCCTGGATCATGAAGTCCCTTTCCTGTAGCATCCACAGCTGGGTATGGGTAATAAGAGACTAAACTCCTTCCAGTTTCACACCATCACAGAATGGTGGAGGTGGGAAAGCACCTCTGGAGATCATTTAGTCCATCCCTACAATCAAAGCAGAGTCAGTGAAAACAGGCTGCTCGGGCTTGTGTGCAGCTATTTATTTAATACTTCAGATAGTGGAGATAACCTCTCTATGCCACCTGTGCTAGTGTTTGACCACCCTTACAGTGAACTTTCTTCTCATGTTTAAAAAGAATTTCTTGTATTTCAGATGTCCCTTGTCTATTGTCCTTTCACTGGACACTACTGAGAAGAGTCCAGCCAATTAACCTCCTCCATTAAATAATTACAGATGTTGATAAATTTCCTCCACATATTCTTTTCTCCAGAGTGAGCAGTCTTGATTCAGAAAAGCACTTAAGTATGTCCTTATCAGAACTTTGTGTTGAAACATCACCATATTTCATGGGGGCATACAGAGATATTGACATTCCATCCAGATCCAGAATAAAATTTCTAATATTTAAAAACTGTCTGCAGAAGAAAAATCTCTGAACATCCAATCTAATCTCTGCAGTTACTTGACAGCAAAGCAAGGAAGTCCTAAAACCCCAGCCCCACAGCCTGTGGAGCTGCAGCACCTCATCTGCAGGGCTGACCTTTGGTTAGGGCACAAAACAGGCTTTGTCTGCAGCTCTGCAACAGTCCCAATTCCATGTCATACATTTGAGAATATGTAGTTCTTTTGCATGGCTTGTTTATTTGAAATAAAACAATTTATTTGAAAGTCACAAAAGAAATAAATTCCCCAAAGTGAGTTACTTAAATTAAAGCATTTCCTGCAGAACAGAACTTTAAATTAGAAAATAAAATTGCATACAGGCATAAAGTTGACATTTCGGTTTAATTAGGAAGACTACTCTACAAATACTTGTTGTTAATATCAAAACAAGTCAGACTCCAAACTGCTGGTAATAATGAAATTAAAATTAGGTGCACAGATGAGACACTGAGTTAAAACTTGGACTGTTCTTCACTAATTCTGATAGGCAAGATTCACCTCATTAGAGAATATCAATAAATGGTTCATATATCACCATGCACCACCTGAGGCCTTCCTTCTCATAGGGGGCAGGTCCTCATATTAAAATTCAGAAAAGTGAGCCCTTGAATCAGTAGTACTAAGATGTTAAAACCCTGTGCTAGTGTTTTACATTTCTACATGGGAAAATTGCATTCTCATTCTCATAAATTATTCTGTGACCTATATATGACAAGTTTAAAATGCACACACACAAAGTACAACAGAAAAAAAACAAAAAAAAAACAAATATGTAGTTCTTTTGCATGGCTTGTTTATTTGAAATAAAACAATTTATTTGAAAGTCACAAAAGAAATAAATTCCCCAAAGTGAGTTACTTAAATTAAAGCATTTCCTGCAGAACAGAACTTTAAATTAGAAAATAAAATTGCATACAGGCATAAAGTTGACATTTCGGTTTAATTAGGAAGACTACTCTACAAATACTTGTTGTTAATATCAAAACAAGTCAGACTCCAAACTGCTGGTAATAATGAAATTAAAATTAGGTGCACAGATGAGACACTGAGTTAAAACTTGGACTGTTCTTCACTAATTCTGATAGGCAAGATTCACCTCATTAGAGAATATCAATAAATGGTTCATATATCACCATGCACCACCTGAGGCCTTCCTTCTCATAGGGGGCAGGTCCTCATATTAAAATTCAGAAAAGTGAGCCCTTGAATCAGTAGTACTAAGATGTTAAAACCCTGTGCTAGTGTTTTACATTTCTACATGGGAAAATTGCATTCTCATTCTCATAAATTATTCTGTGACCTATATATGACAAGTTTAAAATGCACACACACAAAGTACAACAGAAAAAAACAAAAAAAAACCAAAAAAAAAAAAACCCCACCACCACACCAGCTACCACAAATGGAAAGCAATAGGTGAATAGGTGCCATGCTGAACTCCTGTAGAGGGATGTATCTCCTTCACTTAGCACAATTTAATATACTTACTTCATCCAGGGACTCCTCATGTCAAATTAACAAGCTGACAATTATCTGTATGGATGTGTCCAGCAAAATTATACTACATCACAACAAAAGGAATTAGATTGCATTGGAAAAAATGTGATTTAAAAAAGCAAACTGCATCAGCATGTGGCACAGAGAAATTCACCCAGATCTTCCTTCTTGGTTCTTAGACCAAGATATTTAGAGGTTTGGGGTATAAGTTTTCACTTAGAGAACACTGTTGTCAGGAATGTAGTCTGAAGTCAAGGCCCCCTTCAGCCCGTTTACAAACTTGACCATTAACCATATACCTGATACTCCTCAGGCACCTCTTAAATGGTGCTTGACCTCCCTCCCCTTGAACAATATCTTCAAAATTATGCTCTGTGCTTGGGTTTCCCCGTGGCAATGACAGCAGTTGGGGCTGGCAGGACAGCAGGTCTAATCTCACTCATCATTACCCTGGCCACATCTCTATGTCACCACACAGAGGGAAACACTGTGTGCCTGGATAATAACTGATCAAAAACACAAATGGAGGACATTAGGGAGAAGGACAGGACTCCTCTACCCAAATGTGCCCAGATCAGTGTTCATGATGCTTTGTTTCTGATTCACAATCTGCAGCTGAGCTCTGGGTAATACTCCAAACGTAACAGCAGCAGCACAAGAGAGAGCTGTGTGAAAGAAGGATTCTCCAAGAGCATTTGTTGCTTTTGTTCATAGATTTAAAAAAAATAATAATTAATTTCAACTTAAACATAGTGCCCTGATGTTCTTTGGAATAGAGTACAGACCCAATTAATGAAGACGGCCTTTCACTGCTCATTTATATTGGCTCTCAAAGAGACACTGACTTTCTGGACTGACCAACACTCATGGTCTATCAGATTATTATATTTAATTCTTTGAAAATTGTTGAAGTGACTATATGAAACATACTTTACATCAGGCATCTTCCAACATTATTCAGGACTGACTTGCTTTGCATTCAGAAGTGAATTAAGAGGCAGCTGGAATAGTCAATGCAGGTTTGTGGGAAATAAATTGTCGAATTTGCATAAATGCCAATATTTCAACAAGAACTGGAGCAGCAGAACTTCCTCATATACCCTTTCAGAGTGATTTCCTGGTGTGAGAGATACCCTTTTAAAGAATAACTTAGAAAAACCCTCAGGAAAGATGAAGTGCAAAGAAAACCCTGACTCATTAAAACTCTTCTTGTCTGGCTGCTACTAGTGTTGTGATTTACTTTATACAAGGTAAATACTAAGATATGGCCCCATTTTTCTAGGCACGTGTAAATTCTTAAAAGGCACATCCTTCTTGGAGGCACTTGCAGTCCTCTCATGCCACATAACATACTTCATTTTCATTAATGTAGTTTGGGTGATGCAGTCTCATTGTGTGACACTTATTGTTAATAATCTGCAGTTTACTGCAGAAGGTATTGACTTGTCTTGAATATAGACCCAAACTCTTGTCATCCTCTACAATAGAGTACTCTTTCACCATTTTTCCTAAGTTAATAGGCTGAGAAAGAGAACAGGGAGTAAGTCACAGACTGCAATGCAACGTGTTGGATGTTCTTAGATCACCACCCTTGTTAACCACCAATTGATCCATCCTTTTGACCTATGAGGAAATCACATTAATTGAGAAGAGCAAGTGAAGGCATCACACAATAAAACCCCATAGAGATTTGCTACCCACATCATTTTTATGCCAAAAGACCATAGGCTCCTATACTTCTGAAAACTACTCATGTGAGAGCTCAGCAGATGGACTGATGAGGAATTTTCCAATGATTGAGTTTCTATACCAAAATACCATTAAGGGGAGCAAACACAGAACCCAGGTTTGGGCAAACTTATCTATGTAATTTCCACTGCAGATTTTCCCATATTGCCTAGAAAAGCAGGTTCCCCTGATCTCTGACTCATTATCTCTACTCCCAGAACTACAAAAAGATCAGCAGGAGGTCAGCTAATTATCTTAGGCACCTAGAGTCAAAGGATTTCAACATTGACTTTGTCTACATCTAAATGTTTCATCTTGATTTCAGCAAGACTGCACTTTAAAGATGGAACAGAACATTTTGACCTCCAATAATATTTTGTTTCCATATTTAACTTTTGTATTATACATTAGGAAAGTGAAGATTTTAATTTTTTTTTAATGTAATGCTTTACATTTTGTTATGAAAACAAATCCTTTTAGTTTTTCTTTATATTAAATGTTTAGCTTGAAGTTTGGCATTGTGCTTTTTTAAAAAGAGGTTTTATGGGTATTATTTTAACAAGCACATTGCTTTCATTCCATTTTGGAATGTAGAGAAATATATCAGCATCACATAGTTACTCAGAAAACAGAAAATCTTGATCATACACAGTTTCACTCAGCAGTCATTCACCTCTAGACCAGAAATAAATGCTTTGTCTAAGACAAGTTACTGGATCTGTGTGATGGAAACCGGATGAAGTGCATTAGCTCGGGATGGATACAGCAGAGGTCAAGTTAGATGATGAACTGGCTGGTTCTGGCCTGAACTCCAGGAAATTTTGCAGCCTGTTTGGGAAGTGAAGTATTGCAGTTTCCATAGCCTGTGTAAGGCAATTTGTCAAGCCTCAGGAACATGAGTAAAACCAAGCCTCTAACAGGATTTCTAATATGATCATCCATTGTTCTAGGTTAAAATAGGGAAAAAGAAGGAGAGAAAAGACTTATGACTTTTTTTCAGGCCTGTAAGGTAGCTAGTTCCTGGATTTATATCTGCTTCCAACTAATAATGCAGATCTTTCCCCAGGTATCAGAAGTATCAATCAACATCTGATTTGGTTGCCAAAGTAATTTCAGAAATATCTTTATACTCCACCCCAAGACTTCAGGCTTCTGAATTTTCACAATCAAGTAGTGTTGCAGTCTCCAGTAGTACCACCACAAAGCTGCCAGAGGGCCAAACCATCTGCCCAGATCCCAAACCAGATGCCTTCTTTCTCAGCAGCTTCTTCTGTGTACCTGGGATTGAGCTCCAAGCCATTGTAATTATTTTGGCAGCCTTCAGCCTGATGCTCATCATTCTGTTTCCTGAGGGCACTTCAGAGCCTCTGTGACTGTGTGACTGTAGATTCACCCATTCATTCAAAGTGTCTGTTGACAGATGTTGCTAAGAGCTCAACATATGGTGAGTGTATCTCCATCCAGGCACATGGCTGAAATGCTTCTGGACATTGGACCATGCAAACAAAGTCTGCCTACACATCCTGTCCCAGGGCCAGGCACATTCCCAGATTGTGACTGAAGAGACCAGAGTTTTGATGGACACACATTTGGCCACTTCTTCATGGGATGTGTAAGGATTTGGTCAAGACGGCAAATTCTGACATATACAATCTTTTAATATATATGCCGTGCATTCACAGGGAGAAGAAACACCTACCTTGAGCTCCAAGTAGGTGGTGGGAGCAGCCCCATCATATATTGAGCTTAAATGATGCTAATGGAGTTTATATACAGCACCCCCCTGCCAGAGTGTTTGGTACCACAAGGCTAAGGTAATTTTGCCTTGTGGAGGACAGTCTGACAGGCAAGACAATTGGCAGACTTGCTCAAAAGAAACAGAGGTTGCCAGAGGTGTACATAGTCAGGTTTGCTGTCCACAAAAGGCTTGAAAGCCAAGAAAGAGAGTTCCAATCTGTGGGTTCCCCCTGTCATGGTCCATCCAAGTTTACAGGCTGACTTTTCTTAGGATCATAGAATGGTTTGGGTGGAAAATGACATAAAAGATCATCTAGTTCCAACCCCCCTGCATGAGCAGGGACACTTCCACTACACCAGGTTGCTGCAGCTTACTGCCAGCCAGGCCTTGAACACTTTGAGGGATGGGACATCCACAACTTCCGTGGGCAACTTCTTCCAGTGTCTCACCATCCTCACAGTAAAGAATTTCTTCCTAATATCTAATTGAAATCTCCCCTCTTTCAGTTTGAAACTGTTCCCTTCTTGTCCTATCACTAAGTTACCTTGTCAAAAGTCCCTCCCCAGCTTGTTTGTAGGCTCTTCAGGCACTGGAAGGCTGCACTAAGGTATCCCTGAAGACTTTTCTTCTGTAGGCTGAAAACCCCCAACTCTCTCAGCCTGTCTTTGTAGGAGTGGTGTTCCAGCCCTCGGATCATCTTTGTGGCCCTCTTCTGGACTTGCTCCAACAACTCCATGTCCTTCCTGTTCTTCAGGCTGCAGAACTGGACATGGTACTCCAGGTGGGGTCTCACAAGACTAGACTAGAAGGGGACAATCAGCTCCCTTGACCTGCTCATCACCCTTCTTCTGATGCAGCCCAGGACTCAGTTGGCTTTCTGGGCTGCAAGCACACACTGTTGGCTCATGTTGAGCTTCTCATCAGCCAACAGCCACAAGTCCTTTTGCTCAGAACTGTTCTCAATCCATGCTCTGCTCAACCTCTAGTTGTGCTGGGGATTGCCCCAACCTAGGTGCAGGACCTTGCACTTGACCTGGTTGAACTTCATGCGGTTTGCATGAGCCTACCTCTCAGCCTGTCAAGGTCTCTGGATGGCCTTCCTTCTCAATTCCACTGTCCGTGTCACTGGCAAAGATGTTAAACAGCACTGGTCCCAGTACCAAGCCTTGGGGAAATCCACTTGTCACTGGTCTCCACTTGGACATGGAGCCACTGACCACTATTCTTTCACTGCGACCAGCCAGCCAATTCCATATGCACTAAGTGGTCCATCTATGAAGTCCACATCTCTCTAATTTAGAGACAAGAATGTCATGCTATTGAACGCCACCTTTTTCCTGAATGAAAACTCACTTGTTATTTGTATATTCACCTAATTCCTAAGTCTTCCTTCAGTGAAATTGGCAATTTAAAGTCTTGAAAGAACTCTAAGCATGGAGAGAACATAAATTATTTCTTAATCCAATGGCACCAGGGAACAGAACAAAGTCAGGTCCTGTAATCAATTAATTTTTATGTATTTATTTATTTATGTATTTAAAACTACTGCAGGGGAAAAAAATCATAAAATACTTTTCAAAAAGCAGACCAAATTCACCTCAGTCTCCATCATGATTAACTGGATCTGCACACACCAGAAATAAGATTGAAGATAAATGTTTCATTAGAAACCAAGACTTTTGTCCACAAGCATATAGATGTGAATTATCTCCCTCCTAGTCCTCTGTTGCTCAGACTTCCACATCTGAGCTCAACTTGGTACGTCCCTGCTGAAGCTGTTGGCCTCATGACTCTACTTCATGAACACTCCTCACATCTGACTTACCAGGCACTCACCCTGTGTTGATATCACACAGTCATGTGCTGAAGGATGCGCCGGATGGATGGATGAATGAATTAATCTGTGGTCACACATCAAAAGCCCTTTGGAAATGGGAGAGAAATTGCCTCTGCCAAGGCATGTTTCATCTCATCTATTTTAGACATCCACCTAAGAAAGAGATTAATCACACCCTGGAGGTTCCTGCTCATCTCCTTTTATTAGGCAGGGATTCAAGACTGACTGACTCACACAGACACCCCTATTGGAGAGGTCTAAACCCAAACAGAGGAATTTTTCTCCACCTTAGTTTCCCTCTCCCACAAATATATGGGACAACTCAGTTTATATGCTGCATCTCTCTAAAGGTAAGGGACTCTCTTTTTATGCACACTGATCTCCTCTCCTGCACCTCAAAGACTGAAAAATAACAGACAATGCCCTACCTTTTTCTCTATTTATTATATGAAAAAGCAAGCAGTTTGTGCCCTAGGTGTGATTTACACTGAATGATGTGCAGTATTTTCTTTCTTTTATTGGGTGTGCCAACATTTTAGGAATAAATCTAGAAAATGTGCAAATTCTAATATCTGTGTATGTGAGTTTAGTGCCTTTATAAAGACAAGTTAACTCAGTTTGCATCAGCCAATTTATTTCTTGGCAGTTTCTCAGTTCTGAGGCAGAAAGTAAGTTGTTTGTGAAACCATCTACGTTTACACATCTTTGCATGGATTAATTCCTCACTTCTTTTCTGTCTGCAACCAGTAATTTTTTTAAAGTAAGAAGAGGGTTGTGCTCTTGGTTTACTCTTTTTTTTATTGTAATGGTGATGAACAAGTGGAAATTGTCACAGTCAACAAAACTCAGTCATTAACAAAGTTAAATAACAAATCAAGTCAGAGTTTGTTTCTTTTAATCTCAGACTTCTGTTCTGCATCAGAACTAATTACTTCAACTTAGATTCTGGCACAACTCATCATTATAATGGAAGGGAGATTTCAATGAAAAGTTACACCTTTATAAAGAAGCTTGGCTTTAAGTCATCTCCCACTGAAACATCAGAAGATCAATACCACACAGAGCCCTAGTGTACTGGATTATTGTGAACATCCTGCTGGCTACAATTCAGCTTTCCATTTAATTGTGCTCTTATTTAAAATTTTGCTGCACCCGCAGAAGAGCAAGAGAAACCTGATAGGCATTCTGTAAGGTTATGAACAATGAAAACTCTAGATAAATGTCAAGATAAAGATAGTAGGCCACAAATCATTACTTGATGGTATCAGGTGAAAGAACCTGTTCTCTTCGCCACCTCCCCAGGGCAAGCAAACCTGAATATGTTAAATGCTGAATTTATCAGTGATGCAACATCTCCACTGACATTCTAGATATGAGGCCATTTCTGCTGTGGTGAAGATTATTTTTTTTCCATCTCTTTTTTTTTTTTTTTTTGCTTTTTCTGGGGACAAGATGTCTCAAGTGACTTATAAAAATGGGGCAGAGTGGTAGAGAAACTTAAAAATTCATTCTCACAGGTTGTTGTCTTATATCCTCCCCAAAAAGTTTATGAAATAGATCTATTCATATGACAAGAGTAAACCAATTTCTTTTGCACCTTCTCTTTGATAATCACAAATGCCAGTGGTCTCTCTGCAATGCTATCTTGTTAAATTATGGCAACCCAGACACTTGGGCTGCCTGAGCCCATCTCTCCATACCTAGGCACACACAAAGCAGTGAAGGAAGAAAACCAGCCGAGCCTGGAACCAAGAAGGGAATCATTAACAAATGTTTCCAGATCAAAATAATTTTTCCTTTTGTCTCTACATTTTCTGTTCCATTTCATTCCACAGTGGCAGGGGGGAATGTTGTCATCTGGCATTGGTAGCAACATCATATAAAATGCAACACCCAAAGGATAAAAAATATTCTATTTTTGCTTGAAAATTGGAGTCAGATTTTCAGAGGAGGGAGCTAAATCACGCCTGCCAAATAGCAAATCCCTGCAGGCACACACAGCCACAGCCACACAGTGCATACACGTGAAACCCTGCCAAAGCTGGGCTGAGGAATTGCTGCACTCCTCCTCATTCATTCCCTTATTCCTCCTTTTTACTTCTCCCCTTTATTCCTCCCCACAGAGCAGAAATGCAGCCCTGGGGTCTCTTACCTATGCTATGACTCTTGGCATCAGGTTCCTCTGCACACAAGGGATCTCAAAAGTGGTCAAGGGGGTGTAGGGTTGATGGTTGGACTTGATGATCTGAAAGGTCTTTTCTAACCTTAACGATTCTGTGATTCTAAAACAGGATGATGGCCACAAAGTCCTGCTCCTAATGACCACACTGCCCAGAAGCTGAGACATAAAAGACTCACAGAAGAGGTCTCCATCTGCAAGGGGCACTCTCTGGCACACAATTACCTCCAGAGTTATAAAGTTAAATTACTGGACTCAGATGAAGCTTCACAAGAAAGATCGTGCAATTTGGACACCCACATGCATGTTTGCACACTGTGGATGTTTTGGTGCACCTTTGGATAACTGTCCTGTCTGCAGCTAGCTTTGAAGAAGGGAAAAAACAGCTCCCTCTAGTTGAAAAGAGAAGATCCATGTGCAAATAATTGCTTCTCTGCATTTCTCATGTTTGGGATGGGAAGCATGATTCATAGAGATCCCTTGGGGAGCACTGAGCAGCGGGCACCCTGGCAGCAGATGTAGCGTACTTTGAAACAGCATGGTGTGCACGTCCTCCTTCTCTGTGTAGGCATCAACTAGCTGCAAAATCCTGACCAGATAGCTGGAAATGTTGGCAATATTGCAGTCATGTAGCTCAGGGGTGATGGTGACCCACAGGGCTGACACTGTGGGGACCATTTTCACAAAAAGGGATGCCCTGCAGATTGAGGCAGGGCCAGCCCCTCTGCTACTTGAAACTTTGTTCAAGACTTCCATTTGAACAGCATCCAAATAAGTTAAAAACCACAGATGGGATGAAGTGAACTTGGATTTAAATTTGGATTTCACACTGCACATATGCATACACATACATGCACACAGCACAGCAGCTTCTCTGATCTGGGAGGTGGGTTTGAGTTGCTCTTGAGACAAAGATCAGCCATGACCATGCATCCCTAAATCATCCTTTCCCCTGTGAACCACAGATATTGGAGGACAGGGGAAAGGGAGAAGCAAATCTCTCCTCCTCTGCAAAAATAAGTTTTAATCAATCCACAACAAATACTTCTTCTTTCCCATCTGTCTCCTCATTACCTGTAGCAAATAGAAAGTAGCACCTTTTCTCAGCTCCAGGTTTCCTCCACTGATTTTTGGTGTGGTTGCCTTTCAGATGTGTGCAGACAGGGACTGAACCTTTATTTCTCACCGCAGCCCTCAGCAGCTTGGAGAGGCTCATGGCTTCTTTCCCTGCCCCCAAAAGGGAAAAGTCTAAATGCTTTGGGAGTCTTAGAATTTTTTAACAGCTTAAGTTTCTCCTTTACTCCTTTATACTTACATATCTGCAAAGCAGACTGGGAAATCCCATTAAGTCTCTGATTTGCACTTATGCTACACATCCCCTGAGCTTATCTGGGACTTTGAAGGGGACTCACAAGCTGGGAAAAGAGTTTGTTCTTCCTTATTTATTTATATTGGCTGTCAAGTTACATCAGTTGAAATTGCCACTTGTCTGATGCTCAGATAAGATGGTATGGGCTTTTAGGCATCTGGAACTCTGGAAGAAAGGAAGGATGCTCTTGCACCTGATGTCCTAGGCAAGACAATTGGTTATCTAAATCGTTGTCTCCAAAGATCTGGGTGATTTAGGGAAAGCAAAGCTGTATTTTCCTCTGCCTTGTTTCATGTCTGTGCCACAACAAAGTCTCTCAGTGCAAAAGAGCTTTAAATCAGAACAACCAGTTTAGGCTCCCTTTTCCTACACAGGGGTAAGCAATGCTGTGAGATTAATTAAATGTAAAGCAGGACCAGCTTTGTGCCTTTATTTAGTCATCTGCAAAGTTTTGTGTGATTTGGTTTTCTTTGCATTTCAAAAGTAAACTGGAAATCACCAGGAGAGGAGAAGGTATGAAACATCCATTCTTCACACATGAAATTAAATTCTAGCACTGGCAGTTGCCACTGGAGATTCCTGAATACTTTGTGTATGAATATATCCTCGATCCTGATGCTGGATCATACTCCTACTTAACCAGTTGTCTGGAATTTAACACTGTTGTCAAATAATTAGGAATCTTCCCCTCACAGACAGATGTATTTCAATGGTAATGACATGTGCAACTTAAATATCCCTGTTGATACTTAGAGGTGACTTGAGATGATGGATACTAGATATGTATCAGAGTGTTTCTTTATTATGTGTCTCATAGTTAATATTTTCATCTTCATCTCTGCTATTCATAAAATGGGCATATTGTCTCTCAGCCTAAAAATGGAAATCTTCTGTTATTTGGAATTTGATTCTCTTGTTCTTGTTGCTGGGAAAATTGTAAAAAAAAGTAACAAACATATAAATAAATAAAAACAACACTTAAAAAAAAAAACCTATGAATTTCTAATACCAAAACAAATGTGGTGCCTTTAATCTTTAACCTCCTTCAGCTGCAAGGTATAATAACTACATACAAACAGCATTGATTGAACAAGATAAGGCTGTTCTTACAGGAAAAAAAAAGCCTCCAAATCAAATAAATATTTAAGAAGTGTGGGTGTGCAGATACTATGATTTCCTTTTACAAAGGGCATAAACATAAGATGCATGTCAAGTTAATTATGGTCGTATACCAGGGCTTCGTTTTCAGCAACTGGTTCACATTGGGATGGATTTGGACTATCATTCTGAAAAACAATTCAAGAAATCTCCTAATCTCTGCAAATGCAGTACAGACGTAGAAAGAAATACCATTAGGAAAGAAATCTATTACTTCTCCAAAGTAAATAAGAGAAAAAGTTTCCCACCCCATCTAAACACAGAAACTTCTTAACCATGCCATCACCCCAGTAAAAAACAAACAAAAGGGTTACAACAGCCATTGGAGCCTTTTAGCTTCAAGTATGTACTCAGAAAGGTTCTCCTTGTGAAGTTAGTGTCTAATGAGTATTGCAGAAGAACTTGCTGGTTCTGGCTGTATCAAAAACTGGCTGCACAAAGCACTAAACACACATAAAGAAGCCACAAGTGGACCTCCTCTTTTTATGCTGGAAAAAGGTCAAGTGGGAAAACATTTCAGAGGCCAAGTGATACCCAAAAACTTAAAATTTTGTGCTTTTAAAAATTATTATTATTATTAACATGCCCTATTTAAAAAGCAAGAAAAAAAAAGGATAAACTTCTGTTATGTAGGTGTGTGGAAAGTGATATAAGGAATGATAAAAACTGGAACTGCAGAACGCAAAACACAACAAGGGAACTAACGAACCAAAGGGAAGCACTGGAGCAATAGATTACAAATCCTTTGGTCCAAAGCCATGCAAACACAGAGCATTGCTAGGGGGGAAAAGGTGCCCAAAAGAGAGGAACTCTACATTCTACTACAAAACAGATGTGGGACTTGGAGTAAACATGAACAATTATTGGATAAAGGGAAGCTCATATTGAAATGAGAAACAGAAAATGGATTTGTAATTTATACAACACTGTGTATGTAATGTATGCAATATAACACCACTATTTCTCTTTATTGGCCTTGGGTTGGACCTTCAGTTGAGCACAGTATTCAAAGAGATGAGTAGTCTCTCTGTCTTCAAGCAGCCATGATTAGATAGGTGCTTAAGTGTCAGGGTGAATCAAAGGTCTCAGATGACTCTCTTATGCTACCCTCTAGTATTTTCCCCTTGTTATTTATCCACAGTGTCCACTGTTGGCTGTGAGTACATTCCCCACATAACTACACCCTGGGTGAGGAATTCTACTTTTAAAACTTCAGCATCTGTCAGTAACTGAAGTGTGTGCCCATGATCTTCTCCAGCTGCTCTCAGGTTTGACACGAGCTAACAATAGCTTTGTAATATTTATCTTTTCTACGCCGCTCAGACTTTCGTTTTTCTTAGTGAGGCCTTCTACATGGCTCCAACTTTCCAAAGAAAATATTGCAATTTGTCAACTGAATGTGAACACCAGTGAGTGACCAAGCTGCACCATTGCTTGGGTTGTCTTCCACTGGAGTTTCCCATCTCTACAGCTCACTCACATTAATAGTTCACCAGAGCAGCTCTTGGCCTCGCTCACTGCCCATGCTGTGGTTGAAAGCTTTCTTCTACATTGCTTGCAATGCTCCTGCTTTGAGTGGTCATGTCTCCAGAGATGTGTTCAAAACTGTAAGAGAAGAAATTGTTTATTAATAAACTTTGATGGACTAAAAACTAGGTGACCGGCACACAGTCCCACAGACAACCGATCATCACTGACTGAATGTTGAACATAGAATAATTCAGACTAGAAGTGAGATACCTTGTTTCATTTATCAGAGATGCTGAGACAGTTTACAAAGGTCGGAGTGAGTTTGTCCTACTAGTAATTTTTAAATCAAAACTAGATTCATTTTTATTTGTTCAGAAACATTTACTCCAGTTCAAACAAGAATTACCAAGGAGAAGGCAAGAGGACTTTGTTTTACAAAGAGATTACCTCAAAAGGCATAAGCAAAAATAGAAGAATACTCCCCTTAACCTCCAAGAAGCTTACAACACTCCCTCCCAGTTTGCTTGTCAGATCCACCCTGCCACAAGAGGTGTCATATACCTTGTCACATGGCTCAGTAATAAAGCATAAGAACATTTGGCAGTAGACCCCAGTTTAAGGGATAGTGATGTTGCATAAGGGCAACTTGCTGAACTGGGGAGGAATATAAAAAAAACCACTGGGCTACACTTACAGCACAGTGGGAAGACAGAAGCATCAAGGAGAGCTGGTCTCACCCCACTGACTGTATTTTGCAGATGAGTGTCCGTGTCTGGAAATCAAAACCTGGATGTACTTTGCATGGGTTTGTCCATGTCCTTCAACTTCCCATACTCCTTTAACAGCTGAGCTGCTCATAAAACTTCTTCTCTCACCTCAGACTACCATAAGATTTTTTTTAAGGAAAGAATTATTGTCTCACTAGGAGTAAAATTATACTCTTGGGCATTGGAAAAGGAAGTCCAGTGCAGGACCGTGTTACACACAGGAGGACAGGAGATGACTGAACTGCAATAGCAATTAGATACACAGCATTTCTTATTTTTAATGGTTCGGTTTTCTTACCACAACACATACACATTTTTTATGGAAAGCAGATAACACTCATGAAAATATCTATTTGATTAAAAGTTGATTTCCTGTAAAGATTTTTTGCAACTTCAAATTTTCAGTTAGTTCCAGACACAACCCTTTGCAAATGGCTTTGAAACTGTTGGCTTTATTTAAAACAAACAAAGAAGGAAAGAAATAAACAAAAAACTTTTCACTGATTGAAACATCAAATTCTTCTGAGTGTTTAAATTCATTATGTTACAGTTAAGAAATACTACTAAAGATAATTGAAAAATCAGCTCAAAAATCTGACTGAACTAGAAAATAAGTGACTATGAGTTACTGAGTGATCAGGCTGATGATTCTGAAAATCAATGATAAAATTGTGATAGTTCTGAAAATTGCCTTGCCTAGGTATTAGAAGGTGACTCTAATTAAAGGAAACCTGGGCTGTCTGTAACCACGGTGGTGTGGTCAGAGAACTAGGAGTGAGCTGGTGACAGTTTTTATTTACCTGTACAAAATACTGCTAACATTCTCTGGGTGCCCCTGGCAGTGATACAATGAACACTGCTGAAGATTTAAAGCAGATGAATTCAAACACAGGGGCTGTGTTTTTATGAGCAAGGATAATTATTTGTTCATACAACTTAGCTGTGGCTAAAGCAGGCTCTCTGCCATTGGTGGGTTTTAGCCTAAAAGTGGATTTTCTGGTCTTTCAAAGACCTCTTTCAGTTTGAACACGAATTATGTCAGAGAAGGTCTGCTATTTCTCTTGTCAGAATAAATTACTACATTGATTCCTTTTCATACCAGATTTCACAAGTGTCTGTGATATACTGAAGTATGTTTTAACTGCAGTCATGCCTTCCTATATATGGCTGAAAAAATGGTTTTGTTGAAGTCAAAACATGGCTCCAGTTGAGTTCAGTAAGTTCATCACAATACTACCAGTGTTTCCTAAGGACAAATCTTCACAGAGCTGGAATTGGGATCTGTCTGCCTGACAAGATATTGCTTACACAACTGTAAAAAGGAAGAAGAAAAAAATGAATCCATAGCAATAAATACACCCAAGCCCCACCACCACATTTTTGCCAACACTCAGAAAAGGAGACCTCAAGACTGTAGGAGTGGTAGGAACTGAAAGAAGCTCCTGTCATCTGGCACGGAGAAGGGCCTCAGTAGAGGGGACACAGCATGAAAGAGGGATCAGAAGGAGAGGGAAGGAGATAGAGTTTTCTCATGTGCAGAAATGTCTCACCACAAGTCTGTTTGCACAGGACAGAAAGGCTGTCACACAGGTGACTTCTAAGAAACATCTTGCAACTCACCCCTTTTCTTATATTCCTCTCTGGAGGAAATCAAAGGAAGTTCTGCAACCCTTCCCTTCTGGTTCTCAGCTGTGCAACATTATGGCTCCCACAGCTGAGACTCTGGGATAATTTTTTTAATGTCCCAGGTATTTGGTGGATAACCTTAAAGTTATAAGTTATAAGGAGGTCAGTGAACTCTTTGATGAATTTCAACATTTTTATAAATGCATTTAGTACCTAATATTTTTCTACAGCCTTCAATGGCACTTGTGCATACAGTTGTAACTTTGATGAATGTTCAGCTTTCATCCACATGTTAAGATAGAAATAGCATTTAAATTGAAGATTTGTAACTTGAACTCGACATTGCAGATATTTAGTGACTAAGAAAAGGAAATGCCCATGTGCTCTTACCAGTTCATGACATCATTTCCTTCTGCACGGGATTACTTTGGAGCAACACTTTGCACTGCTACAGCACTTGCCACCAGCAAGTTAAATGACCACTCATCAAACACTTTCACTACCACCCTGGCTTTAGGATTTTACAGGCTGGTGAGAGATGTTAAGTAACACGTCTCAAACCATTCTTGACATCTGTTACTGAATCGAGAGTACATGGCAAGTCTCCTGGGTATTTATACATTCATTTTGCCACAAAATGAAAATTTCTGTCTATTATATGTGTTCTTCAGGCAAGAGATTTCAGTTATGCAGCCCATGTACACAATTCACATTTATCCTTGGACTGGAAAAAAAAACATTTGATTCAAAGAAGGACCGAATTTTTTTTATTTTTTTTTTTTTTTAATTAGACTTTAAACTAATTAGACTTGAAACTTATTATCTCAGACAGACTTGATAGTGCAAGACAAAGGTTAGCAGCTCACATCTGAGAATACTCTTAACAGAATTAACTTGTCCCAGTACCCCAGACCCTAGGAGGATTTGTTCAGGACAGCTAAAAAAGGTACCAATGGGGGATAAAAATGATACCAAATTGCAAGCCACATAGAATCATGGAATAATAGAATGTGTGAGTTGGAAGGGACCTTTACAGGTCATCTGGTCCATCCCCTCCTGAAGTGCACAGGGACCTTTTTGATTAGATCAGGTTGCTCAGAGCCTGGTCAAGCCTGACTTTGAGTATCTCCAGGGATGAGGCCTCCACCACCTCTCTGGGCAACCTGTTCCAGTGCTTCATCACTCCCATTGTAGAGAATTTCTTCCTCATGTCTAATCTAAACCCACCCTGCTCTAGTTTAAGGCCATTGCCCCTAGTCCTGTTGCTACACACCTTTGTAAACAGTCTATCCCCAGCTTTCCTGTAGGCCCCCTTCAGGTGCTGGAAGGCTGCTGCAATAGTTTCCTGGAGCCTTCTCCTCTGCAGGCTGAACAATTCCAACTCTCTCAGCCTGTCTTTGTAGGAGAGGTCTTCCAGCCCTCTGATCATCACTTCTCTAACAGCTCCATCTCCTTCTGGTGTTGGGGGCTTCAGAACTGGACACAGTACTTCTAATGGCATCTCACAAGAGCAGACTAGAAGGGCAGAATCACCTTCCTTGACTTGCAGGTCATGCTTCTTTTGATGCATCCCAGGATGCAATTGGACCTCTGGGCTGTGGGTGCACATTGTTTGTCCACGGCCAACTTTTCATCCACTAGCACATCCTCATCTAAAAAGAGTCTTCATAACATACACATCATGATATCTTCAGATTAAATGGGCAACTATAAACACATTCCAGAAAAATCCTGGGTAGGACTAAGTACTACAAAGATCGTAACTGCTAATTTTATTCTGTTAAAGTTGGTGTCCTTGGTGGCCACTCAATAAATCTAAGGTTAGACCCCAGACCACACTTTGCTACTGTCCCCAACAGCAGTAGGATTGTTCCCTGAAGTTTCAGTGCTAAGAGGTAATGAAGTCTTTTCATCTCCACTGAAAATGTGGCTTATACACATATTTATAGAAGCATGGTTTTCATGGGCTGTGCTGGATCGGGGCCAACATACTCTGCATGTTGCAGCACGACACCATCTGGGACATATTCTCAACCCCACAAAACCCAGTAACCTTATCAGAAACAGATTTTGCCCTATGATTTTCATCTAACAAAAGTCAGTACCTATGGCCCAATATGCAGCAGGGCTGATGTAGCTGCCAAGATTATCCTGCTATTGTCAGAACTGCACATCTTTCAGGAGACATCATGAAGTGGATGTTTTACCTGGTACAATTTCCCAAAGTTTCTCAGAATGACATAAACATTTTATAACAAGCTCTTATAGAGCAAGTAAATACATACAAAGTCATGCATTATAGGTTGGAGGTCAAGGACTTACCTGGAAGATTTCTGCAAACTGAAGAAAATAAAAATTAATCCCTGAAGAATAAGTCTGTATAATCCAACTTGCAATGAAAAACATTTTACACGGTTCTGTCAATAGCCTCTGGTACCCCTGGAAGGGAAACTACAGCAACATTTCTATAAACAATTAGAAATTGTAATTCTGGTTAATGTAATTTATTCTGTTGGAACCTGGCAGTTGCTCAAATAAATTGATGTATTTTATCCCAAAAAGAAAGACTAATGGGATTTTTGAAATACGGTACAGCACATTCCAGCTGTCCCTGTTCACCAAAGATTGCCCTCTTTTCTTCTTCTAAAATATTTTTGCCCACTCTCTTCACCTCCAAAATTGTTTTACCTTAATATTTTTTGGAGGAAAGGGGAAGAGGACTGTCCCTTCCAACCCTCAGCATTCTGTGACTCTGTGATATCCCAGGAAATTTCTATGTTTAATAAGTGTAGAAATGATTTCCACTTTATCAGTAGGAAATATGGAGCTGCTCTGCCATTCTCCTCCTACCTCCTGCCCTTGATTTTCATACTTACTGCAATGAGTCCAGTGGCCAACTGTAATTCCACTTCTAGCAAGTTGAATGTCAGATTTCCTGGGTTTTTTCCAATGTTAGACAGCCCAAGGGAAATGACCATTAGCTTATTCAAATGTCAAGGGATGTGACATTTTCTACCATTAATACATCACCTTTGGCATGTGATATTTTGAAAATCCTTTTGTCTTCAATGCAGAGACCATAAAAGTAGCTGCTAATATTTTCCCTCTCCCAGGGGAAATGCGCACTTATGCACAAGTCCAAGGAAGAATTGAGAAGACAAAACTGTCTTCAACTCTGTCCATCCTAGAAAAAAAAACACATCTGTTTTGAAAGATGATAACCAACACACTATGAAGGCATCAATGCAGACTGAGTAAAGAAGAGATACATCCGTATTTTGATGGTCAAAATGAATGCAATGTTCTTTGGCCCTATGTGGTTTTGAATCATCCAAAACATCCCATCCAAAATGTCATCAGGAAGCTGTTGCCATAATTGCTCCATGCACTGCATTTAAATAGAAGGTTTCTGCATTATCAGATCCTGCAGAATACAGTGATTTGAGGCCTCTCAGGCTGTCCTGAGAAGTCAAAGGTGCACCTGTGTGTCACATGCAAACATTTCAGTAAAGAAGGCAGAAAACATCCTCAGTTTAAAGGTATTACCTCTCTACAAAATCTAGGAAAACCAAAGCTCTATCTTTATGCTCTGGACCTTGCTCCATGAAATACTTGAATCACTCTTGAGAAAACAATCTACCTCCCTACCAATGGCAGCAGAAGTGTAACATGGCTCTGTTTCTAACACAGAAACCCGAATTTCCAGGCTTTTGACCCACTAAGTGAGGTGATTCTCTTTACATCTGCATATTAAAAAAATGGGCTTAGAGTGGATCACACTGAGAGTTGTGAAGAGCCAATAATTTTTCACTGCTTGTAGCATGCTGTGCTGCTTTCTGGACACAAGTACAGAAAAGAAATAATAAAATAAAAATAATAAAAAAAATGTTGCATGGTAGTGCTCCAGGGCTTCCAACTTTTGCTGTTTTATTGAGGCTTGAGAATATTTACTGATTTATTTAGTCACAGCTCCTTGGGTCTGGTGACTATACATTAATTTTATTTATATTTTTTAAGGATGTTTCTATTTTTTATGGCTGGAGAAGAAAGCTTGAGGCTTGAAAATTATTAAGACAAATAAAAAATGGAGCCAAGAGTACTGTGGGAGGTGGGAGGGAGGATTGGGTTTTCAATTATGTGACAGTCTCTTGCATTTATCTTGTACATTTGGAGGGGTGCTGTGAATCCTAGATTTTGAATGTGTAGGATGTGCAGCACTAGAGTGGGAGAATGGTATTAAACGGGCCAAGATAGAGGTACTCCAATCAGAGGAGATGTGTTTTGGTAGGAACAAGCCAAACACAGAAATGGCTATGAAAGAGAGTGTGTGTTGTATCAAAATTCAGTGGGCCCAGGCTGATTGGGAAACATGATCTTTTCTAGAGAAAGGTGAGCGTTCTGGCTTTGGAATGGAGCTCTTTCTCTAAGAAAAAAAGTACATTTTATCATGTTTCTAAAGAAATCCCACTGAAGTGGTGACACTGACCTTCCCCCTACAAAGCAAAGGATCTAATCATAGAAGCATAGATTTATCGAATAGTTTGGGTTGGAAGGGACCTTAAAGATCATCTAGTTCCAACCCCCCTGCATGGGCAGGGACATCTCCCACCAGACCAGGTTGCTCCAAGCCCCATCCAACCTGGCCTTGGAAAAGACATTCATAACTCCTCTGGGCAGTTTGTGCAGATATCTCACCACCCTTACACTAAAGAATTTCTTCCTAATGTCTAGTCTAAATATATCCTCTTTCAGTTTAAAGACATTTCCCCTCATCCCATCACTACAAGCCCATGTAAAAAGTCCCTCCTTTGCTTTCCTGTAGCCCCTTCAGATACCAGAAGACTACTATGAGGTCTCCCCAGAACCTCCTCTCCAGGCTGAACAGCCCCAACTCCCTCAGCCTGTCTTCACAGGAGAGGTACTCCAGCCATTTGGTCATCTTTGTGGCCTTCCTCTGGACCTGTTCCAACATCCTCGTGTCTTTGTTATTCTGAGGGCTCCAGAACTCTAGGTACTCTGTGTGGGGTCTCATGAGAGAAGAGTAGACAAGGAGAATCCCCTCTCATAAACTGCTGGCCGTGCTCCTTCTGATGCAGCCTAGGATAGCCCTGTGAGAGACTTCATGATGCCAAGGTGCTATGCAAGGTTTCCAAGAGAGAAGAAGATCCATGTTGAAGTTAGCACATAAGATGTCTAATTCCAAGGGGATTTTTTGTGTATGCTTCTTCGTGTGATGGTGGGCAAGTCAATTAATCAGTCTGGACTTTGCTTTCCCCATATCTAAGAAAAGGTTTCTCTTTTTTTAATCTTTTCCTGATACTCTCTGGAACAGGCACTATTTTTTCTTCCATACTGGAAAACTGGGACCAAATTTGTGTTTCACTATGTATCATTATTGTGATAAAAGTATTACAAAGACAAAGCAACATTTTTGCAGGCACACAGACGGTGAGGAGATTTTGATATCATGTTGTCTCTCACAGACAAGTTGCTGCTGACTTGTTCTGCTGAAGATTCAGAGAGCCTTGTTTGCAAATATCAACTTTTGTTGCTCAGACAGAAATACTGGAAAATCTACCACTGGGTTATGAACCAGTCATTTTAAAGGAAATGTTCTGGCTGGCTGTTTCTGTCACAGTATCCATGATAGGCATATTACACATCTCCAGCCAAAAATAGGGATTTAAAAAAAAAAAAAAAAAAAAGAAAGAAAAAAAGAATAAATGCTTCAGCCCAATAAAACAAAGTGAAAGCTTCTGCCATGATATAATTAGTCTCTGGAAATGCTTCCTATTAGGATTTTTGTTTGTTTTGGTTTCTGTTTAACTTGTGTACATGAAATATATGGCCAACAACATAAGGGATACATAGTTAAAAGGTAATCTTAGGTCACAGGCCACTTGAAAATTTTAGGTAACTGAAAGATGTTGTTTTGAAAAATACACTTTGAAAAAAGCTCATTTTCCAGGGATTATGCAGACCCTGTTATCTATTCAGAAAGCACCAGCTTGAACCCAGGGTGATGGGTTAGAGCTGAAGCTGTCAGTTCACCTACCATTTTAGTTTGTAGAGAGTAAGCAGAAAGATTTCTGAGAAAAGCAAATCAGAAAATATGATATTTCCGGACACTGCTCTGGCAAAATTACTGAAGGAGCAAGGATCATGCAGGCACAGCTGCCAGCCTCTTCTGAAGTACAAGTGCCTCATCTTCAGCAGGGTCAGTCAGGGCTCACATACTGATCAGAGCCTTCCAAGATTTTGCCTTATCTGCACTAAAAGCAACTGCAGTAACCTATGATAGATTGCAGTGAGATTGGGTAATGTATTTGTAGGTGTTTGGTGCTGTATCTCAACATCTCCAACATGACTGTCCAGACAAGACCACAGTGCCATCAAATGCCAACAAGGTCACAGGAAGCTAAGATGATCAGCAGCACTTCAGCAGACTGCACCAACTGCTCCACAAAGAGCTGGTTTCAGAGGAGAGTTTTCTTCCTATTGAATTCACAAATACCAGACTGGGCTTCTGTGATCACTGCTTGTATAAGCATAACAACGGTAAATACACATGTAAATAAACGCTCATTGCTCTTAAACTCTGAGGTCCAACAGAGCTTCAAAACCCTTATAGGTGCTAATATGCCATTATATTCAGCTTTCATCTGAAGACATTGTGTTAAATCCGTGCTTTCCCAAGTCATAGTGGGCCATTTCCCTGGGGTCACCACACTCCAATTCTGCGATTTCTAAACCAGCACAAAACCTGCAGCATCACTGCCTAGCACAGACCCTGACTCTGAGACTGAAAATCAAAGCATCAACGTGAAGGTATCTTCTCCATGCCCCTCCATCTGTAATTCAGGAGCAGGGCTTCAAAACTGTTAAGCATTACCCTAGTTCCCCTTGCTTTGATGTCAGAAAACATTATGAGATGTTCCTTCACAGTAACAATAAACCCAAGAAGGATATGAATGAAGAGCTCAAGGGAACAGCTAGCCTTTGCAGTGATAACAATGACAAGTGCATAACTCCAAAATTAGACATCTATCAGACAGAACAGCAGAAAAGGAAGAGCCAGAACTGCTGCCCAGAGAATGACACTGAATAATGGACAGTTCTGTGTTAGGGATGCACCCCTGACTGAGCCTCCACGTGCCCCCATGGAGCTCTCATCCCTTCTCACGTTCAGTTTCCACCTCTCCCATCACTGCAGGCCCTTTATCTTGAATACCAGCTTTACATCTAGAACAGGAGTGATTTTACTGAGAACAGAGGCTATTTGGCCACTTGAAGTTAAGTACACATGTGACTGAGCTTCAATCACATCTGTCTGTGGGTATTGGTGCCGTGAAACCTCACAGCCTACTGGTCAGACTGGAGAACCCAAGCAGTTTGTCCAGCCTTGCAGCCTATGAATATTCCGCTTGAATCTAGTAAATAGCTGCAAGCTGGTAAGGGGTTTTACATTGAGAAGGCACATTTATACATTGAGGAAGTACAGGAAGGCATCAAATGGCAGGAGTAAACAAGGTTTCAAAGACAGAAACTTGCAAAATATTTTATAAGTAATAAACGACCACACCAATTACAGCCGTCTAGTGGGTGTGTGTATTAAGCAATGAGCTGACACCAAGGTGGTGTCCCTTGTATTAGTGGCAAGTGTGCCTCTTTCAAGCTCTGATCTGTGCTCCTGATTAAACCAACCACCTCAGGCACCCGGGAACATGACCCTATTCAGAACTGGGGCTGAGCCACAAAACAGAATCGTTTGCCAAACCCTATATCTAAAGGTGTTTGCATCAAAGGCTCTGGCATGGCTCTGCTAATAGTACAAACATGGGCTGTAATTGCAATAGTCCTTCAGCATTTAAAGTGCAGGAACAAGGAAAAAAAGCTCTGCTTCTTCATGAGCACTTTGCCTTGAATTTCATCAGCAGGGAATGCATGTATTATTCAATCATACACCTACCACTATCATGAAGTTGCTCTTAATTATACTACAAGTGGAACCTCTCAGGTAATCAGAATTCAAGGCTAATGCATAGCTATTCCCCCATCAATTTATAATAGACACAATTAATCCAATTTAGAATTTCAAGTTTTTAGTGATTATTAAACGCAAACAAGCGTTAGTTTTTTTGCTCAGGGGTGGACTTTTTTTGAGTATGTCTCTTTTTATGGCTCAGTAATGTGTAAAGTAACAATTTCCACACAAACAGTAAGAAAAAAAACATGAAGGAATCATGACAGGTCGTCAACATCATTGTGCTTTGACTAAGCCCTATGGAAATCCATTTCACCAATCTTCCCTCTAACTGGCTGGGCAGTCCCTTTCACTTTGTGCCTCTATGGCTCTTCTGCTTTTGCCTTGGGAACTCTTTACAGCACAACACTGATAATAAACTGACAATATTGACCCAGTGACAGATCCACAAACAAGCATCTTGACATCTCTTTTGTTTCCTGAATTCCTACTAAACTTGAAAGATCAAGTAATAGGCTTATGAAATTCCTTGAAGGAAGGAGCCATATGCTACTCTCAAACAACTAACCAAAACTCACTGCTTATGGCAACATGGATCCCAGGGAAGAAAAATAAAAAATAAATAACAAAACAAAGGTGTGTATAGGATCAGAAAAAAAATCTTCCCATTACTGGGAAGCCTTTATAGCTCTGGAAGCACCAATTGCTCAGAAAAAGGTATATCTTTTCCCTCCTAAGTTTAAAATATATCTGACCTGTGTAATTTTGATATTAATTTCAGATTTATTGTTGTGTAGCTATATATTACACTACATACCAACACAATTCAAGGATTTTGCAGGTCTTTAGACCTTTAGGTTAAGTCTCCGAACCTGTTCACGTGTCTTGCTCACTATATATGTATAGATGGTGCATCTATCAACACTTGATTTCCTTCATGTCATGTCTTAATCTAAACACAAGCTTTAAAGATAGATAGATAGATAGATAGATAGATAGATAGATAGATAGATAGATAGATAGATGTGCCCCTTTCCTGTCCCACAAAAGCAACTTCTCTTACAAGCAAGCGGAAGGAATAAGTGGGGAGAAAGTTAAGACAGAAATCACAATTGTTGTGAGGAATCTCAGCGCTCTGTATTTTTAGACATTTCTGGCTGTCACAGCTGTGAAGAAAACCCAAGCTGAGCTTCACTAGAGCAGCAGTGTGGGCTTGGAACAGCAGAGAAGCCTGAAACAATTGCTTCAAGAAATATGAAGTGCAGCACTCCTGACATTGAAGATGCTACCTCAGATATGCTCACACTGTTAACTGTTTCACAGCCCATCAGAGACCATCAAAGTATGTGATGATCTCCATAGTTTGTGCTGTGTCTTTCCCATCTATGTTGTCTTTCAGCACTGCCCAGGAGATCTTGCAAAGGAGCAGCCTGTTTGGCTTTCCACTACGTATTCTGCTGATGAACCAGGCTCACCTGATGTCTCTGATGGCTGATTGTGGGACAGTGCAGAGCTGGGTGGAAATACATTAGCCCTTTCCAGAAGCAACCCAGATACATCAGCACAGGAATTCATCCAGAAGAGCTGATCCAGAGTTAACCAGCACTAAGCTTTTGGGCCAAAGCTGCCAGTCCATGCCTGTGCAGCTTCCAGCATCCAAAGTATGAGCAGGCCCAGGTTGTGCAGTTTGATGATCTCCACAAGACCCCTGGTAGGTGGCCCTGGTATAGCTTCCAGATCTTGATGAAGCCAGTCTCCTTCCTGCTACATGGGAGAGGGTCCACCAGATGACACAAAGATGTAGTAACTTCAAGAGGTTAGACAAAGATCAAGTGCTCTCCACTCATTACCTTAACTACATTTTTTATTAAGATAGATTAATTTGTTCCTTTACTCATGAGGCTCTACATTAAATATCCCCAGCCCCGATACCAGGCAGAAATATAAGCCTTCCTAATACAGAAAAAAGAACAGGTAAATGAGGCTGCATCTCCTCCCAGAAAGCAGCAATAGGAATGGCATCTTGCTCCATTGCATTGCCAGCTAGTGTGGTGTGATATTAAGCTGCCAGGAGCTTAGAGAATGTTAACTTATACCACTCAGAGAAGGTAGTAGCTGAAAACATTAATTCTTGTGGTGTGTTGCATAAAACCAGGATAAAGCTGAACTGGTGGGACCAAAATCTATATAAAGATTGATGGGATATTGTGCTTTTAATTAAAAAAAAAAAAAAAAAGACTTAAAGGAAACAATATTTTTTTAATCACTCTGAATCTTCTTGCAGCTCAGTTTGATACTCTTTAAATCTGATCTTTAAATTTACTCATGATCAGCTACAGATGATCTATTCTGGCTTAAAATCAAATTTTCTTGCCCCATCTTTTTTTATTTTTTTTAATTTCCTTCCTCTTCAAAATAAAGGCATTAGGATTTCTTTGTCTTTACTAATTTTTTGGGGGGTTTTCTTGTTTATTTGTTTTTATTTTGTTTTTTTGTTTTGTTTCTGGGGCAATGCTTGATACAAACATCTAATAATCTTCATATAAGTAAGCACAGGAGAGGTAAGGATATTATTTAATTATGCATTGCATTAGCAAAGCAGCATCTACCATTCTGGATCCTGGTCTAGTACTGCAAATTAGGAAGTGCCACACAAAATTATCTGAGGGTCACAGTAATTGTCTAGGGTTAAAAGAATCACAGAGTTGAATACATTAATCAAAAAGCATAATTGAGAAATTACTTAAAAGCTGCAGTGCTCCACACAGGTACCCAACATAAAAAAAAAACAAACCTCTTCATCCTGGTAGAAATGGGCAAAATATGAACCTGTGGAAGCTATCAAATAAAAGCACAAATTGAAAATACCATAAGCTACACATTTGAAATGCTCTGGGAGTACTCAACCTCCTGAACAAACTACTAAAGAAAATGGTGAACTCCTTACCATTTGGTACCTTTGGAGCAAGACTCTACACCTTCCCAGAAGCTGAGCCTCAGAAAAACACAAGTTGTGGCCTCTGTGCAGGGTCACTGAGTGAAATGCAATATCCTGTTATGTGCAGGAAGTTTGATGATTTAATGGTCCCATCTTGCCTTCAGCTTTCTGCATTCAGCTGCTCTTAACTAAGGCCTTTCTAACAGCCAACACTGTGTTAACAGCTACCTTGTTTTTTTTTACCTTTGTGTATGTGCATGTGGGTATAAGGTCTATATAAATTCATATTCCAGGTTGTATTGTGTCACGCAAGTCCTGCAGCCTTTTCAATGTATAATAAAGCAGTACCAAATACAAAATATTTTTTACCAGCTCCACAGGTTCTGAGGCCATCCTGGAGTACACATTCAGCAAGACATAACTTTAAATGGAACACCAAATCTGCTGCAGAAGCACCAGGTTCCCTCCATGCATCAGATTGTCTAATACTTTAATCTCCTCTGGTGCCATGAGCTCAAGGCCGAGAGGTTAGTTTGGTGAGTTTCCCTGATTTTAGAAACTTATGTTACACTTTAGTGAAGCTTGTCCAGTGCAAGGAACAGCACAGCTTTAGGTAACAAATTTGTCTTTAGGGAATATACTCTAGGGTCAGCACAGTTGCAGCCACATGGCCAATGCAAAAGTTAGCCCTCCTGGTCAAAGCTTTTCTCAAAAACCTGAAATGGTAAAATCAGCCAGCTGGCCTTCATGTCAACGTAGGTGTCTTTCACCCAGACAGATCTATCATTGCACCTTTCTGCTGCTGCCTCTAGTCCTTCTCAGCTAGTTCTGACCTACTGCCTCATTCTTCTCAGGTCTTCTTGTTGGTTTTGGGCCCTGATACGCAGATGTCATTATTTTAACAGCCATGTTCAAGCCCATGTCTTTTCCCAATTATTTGGAAAAAATTGGTCTTCCTTTCCCTGCAGTCACAGCTCCCTTCATCCACGCTACCTGGAAAGGCCAATGGACATTTTCATCACATGTTGCTGAATTAATTTACCTTTCACCTGCTCGGTATCCAAAAAGCCTGGCCAAACTACCCAGCAGCTCTTTCAGACAGACTGACAGAGGTTACGGCCAAACTTGGCCCATAGTGATGAACCTCACAGTCTGAAGCAGACATGAAAGTAGATCTGGCATCAAATATCTGCAGTTTGGGCTTCTGAGATATTTTTAGGGCATCTATAGTTAAAGTCAGAGAAAATATTTTTTTGTCTTGTTTGAAGGATATTACTGTGATGGCAGGACCCCAAACGTGACAGTAAATGTGTGTCAGAGAGGGGAAGTAATATGGGAAAAATACTCAAAATGCTTTATCTGCCATCTATATTATTAACACAGTATGTGTCTCTTCAAAGAAAAAGCAAGGTTAAATTGGGAAATTACTTCAACAAGATAAAAGAAATTGTAGAAAATACAGCTGGAAAGGATCTCAAGTGCCATTTGCAAAGACTTTCACTCACAGCTTCTGAGAATCACAGAATTATTGAGGCTGGAAAAGACCTCTGAGATCATCATGTCCAGCTTATGACCTAACACCACCAAATCAGCTAGACCATGGCACTAAGTGCCACATCCAGTCTTTCCTTTAACACCTCCAGGGATGGTGACTCCAACACATCCCTGGGCAGTCAATTCCAATGTCTGATCACCCTCATGGGGAAGTGCTTCCTGATATCCAACTTAAACCTCCCCTCAAGCAGCTTGAGGCTAGGCCCTTTTCTCTTGTTGCTACTTGCCTGGAAAAAGAGACCAGCCCCCACCTGACTACAACCTCCCTTCAGGTAGTTGAAGAGACTGATAAGGTCCCCCCCTGAGACTCCTCTTCTCCAGGCTAAACAACCCCAGCTCCTTCAGCCTATCCCTGTGAGACTTTCCCTCTAGTCCCTTCACCAGCCTTGTTGCTCTCCTCTGGACCCCACCTGGATGAGTTCCTGTGTGATGTACTCTAGGTGACCCTGCTCTGGCAGGGGGGTTGGACTAGATGATCTTTCGAGGTCCCTTCCAGCCCCTAAGATTCTATGATTCTATGATTCTATGATGCCATTGGCCTTCTGGGCCACCTGTATTTTCTACTTCAACTACAAGAAAATAGTGCAGAGGAGGGAAACACAGTCCTAGAGACCTGGGAGAAAACTGAGTCACCACAACAGTATTTGGTGTAAATTTTAACATTATATTCCTATTTAAAATAAAATAAGGAGAAGTTAGGAGAAGTACAGGTAACAAATGCAAGGAAGAATCTATCTTTAAATGGAGCTTCAGGTCTCCTAAACCAAGCCAGACCAGTGGTGTGCACAATCCAATGCTATCCCTGAGGGCAGGGAGGCTCTGCAGAGGGATCTAGACAGGCTTGATTGATGGGCTAAGGCCAATTGCATGAGTTCCAATAAGGCCAAATGTTGGGTTCTGCACTTCAGCCAAAACAACCCCTGGCAGTGCTACAGGCTTGGGGAGGAGTGGCTGGAGAGCTGCCCAGCAGAGAGGGACCTGGGGGTGCTGATTGACAGCTGGTTGACCATGAGCCAGCAGTGTGCCCAGGTGGCCAAGACGGACAATGGCATCCTGGGCTGCATAAGGATTAGTGTGGCCAGCAGGGCCAACGAGGTGATCTTACCCCTGCACTTGGTCTTGGTGAGGCTGCACCTCAAGTACTGTGTGTAGTTTTGTGTCCCTCACTACAGAGGGACACACATTGAGCTACTAAAGCATGCCCAGAGAAGGGCAACAAAGCCGATGAAGGGTTTGGAACATACATCTTACAAGGAGCAGCTGAGGGAACTGGGGTTGTTCAGCCTAGAGAAAAGGACACTAAGGGGTGACTTTATCATTCTTAACATCTGACTTGAAGGAAGTGGTGAAGAGGTGGGGATTGGCCTGTTCAATGCAGTTACAAGTAATAGGACAAGAGGTAATGGCCTCAAGTTGCACCAGGGGAAGTTTAGACTGGATGTTAGAAGAATTTCTTCACTGAAATCAGGCATGGTAACAGGCTGCCCAGGGCAGTGTTTGAGTCACCATCCCTGGAGGTATTTAAGACTTGTAAAGACATAGTACTTCAGCATACGGTTTAGTTAAAAACTTGTCAGTGTTAGGTTGATGATTGGACTTTATGATCTTCAAGATCTTTTCCAACCAAGGTAATTCTGTGATTCTGTTGCAGTTTCCCAGTTTACTGCCTAGTTGAGTCACTAAAACAGCTGACGGGGAGCATGGGTATATCCCAGGGCTGCCTTCCATGGGTTTCTTCTTCTTGCTACCAATTTCATAATTAAGCAGTTAATCCTGTTAACACATTGCTTGTTGTTTTAATTTCAAGCCTGTCTAGCTCTTAAAAAAATAAATCAGTAAATCTGACAGGCAGAAAAATCATGCTTTTTCAAAAAAAGCAACACTTTCCTCAAAAGCACTGACATAGATAAACACCCTCCTGGAGTGACTGCAACCCAAAACACAAGCATGAATCCAGAAAATGGGCTGCATTTCCTACTGTGCTGCAAAGATCAGGGATACACCAAGAGGCTTTTGACTGGTGTGGGTCACTTAAACACAGTCAAGAGACATGCATTAAAGAGGCAATCCAGAGCAGTAGAGAAAATCGGTACTAAAACAACAGTGACAAAGTCTGTAACACAATGTTTTCCTCAGTTTGCAGTGTGTAACTCTACCAGCAAGGATGACTCTCTTTTTTTTTTTTCAAATCTGTTGATTGCTTTTAAGTTCTAATTATTTTTAATTGCTGTTTACAGATATTTATACTCTTAAAGAATCATGATTATTCAGGATAATTAGATACTGATTCCAGAAACTGGGAATCTGTTTACCAGCAAACTGCAGTGGTATCAAAGGGAAAGCTATTTCTTTCACTCTATACTCATTTTAGGGTATCATAAATCTTCATTAGAACTCGTTTCTGATGTCTGGAGTGTTGTTTGTTAACAATGCATGTCTGAAAATCTGAATTTATTTTCTCAGCATTTGTTTTATGTGGGGAATCTTGTTGTATTTGAACTCTACTTCAATCACCATTGCATACAAGCAGCATAAAATTTTCTTAAACACAGCACAGATATGTCCTTTTTAATCAATCCTGATGCCTTTCATAAAAGGAGTATCTTTCAGAGTCGATGCTTAACCATGCTTTGCATCATTGCTTACACAAAGTAAGTCAACAAATACTACTGACTCCAAAGACCAGTGTTACGACCCACCCACTTGTGAGCCCCTGATAAGCTTTAACTGTCCCTATCTGAGCTGACCCACTGAATGCCTTTTAAAGTTCCCATTGTTTGTGCTCTTGGCATTTGAACCCAATTCTGTGCCCTCACAGACAACCATCTGTGAGACTGAGTTTTTCCCAAGCAATCCCTTTCCCAGCACTGGCCAGATGATGAATTTCTGTCACTTCCCATTCTCAATACTTCCACAAAAATTCAACATAGGTTCTCTTCTGACCTGGTTTGAGTTTGACCTATCTCCATGTGCCCAACAGAGCAAAGCATATGCTTCCAACTCCAGTTTGTAACTAGTTTTCCTTCTCTTGGATGCAGCAGGATTACAGCAATATTGCCTGCACCTCCCAGTGCAACCCCATTGCAGAGCAGCCCATCAGTTTTGCTGCTATAAGATGAATCTTTATCTCCTTTTCAACTCTAAAACAGGTGGGTCACCGTCCTGGGAGGTATTTAAAAGACATGTACATACGGTATTTAGGGACATGATTTAGTTGTGAAGTTGGCAGTGTGCTAGGTTAATGATTGGGTTTGAAGATCTTAAAAGTCTTTTCCAACCAAAACAATTCTATGAAATAACTCTCAAAAAGCCCATAAGAGCTTCTCTGTGTGCCAGCTATGAACCTGGTGGGTACTCCTTGAAGTGAAGTACTGAGTGAACTTGCACAACCTGTCACACAGGTACATAGCAAGGAAGCAGCTCTGTGGGACAAAGCTTTCCCGAATGCTGAGGGCTCTCTTGTCAGTCTCACAGCAGGGTGATCACAACAGGTTTAATCTAATGGTAGGCCACTTGTCACCAGAGTGGGGCTGGGAAGGACAGCAATATCTCTACTATCGCTCTGGTAGTGCTGCTCCTCCAAAAAAACTCATGTCACCATCTGGGCACGTTTGTGGTGGGTTAAGGCTGCAACATCCTCCCTCAGCTGGAAGTGTGCAGACTCCAGGCTTGCCTTTGGAAAGCAGCTTACCTTGGTAAAATAGTGTGATTTTCCTTTGTCTTGGCTCTCAGGAAGCATACTGGGCAAGCAGAAAGCCCATGGGAATGATTGACTAGTGTTTGCATGAGGTTTTTCTAATTTCTTCTCTCTTTTTTTTGCTATTTTTTCCTGCCTTTTTTTTCCCCCCCCTACCAGCTGCTTCATATTCTGCCATTTAGTACAGAAGACTGTTCCATATTACTAGGATCCTATTCAGTGCATAGACATCACAGAATTTGAGCTGCAGCCTGGTTTATTTTTCCAGTTTACAGCCTTTGTTAAAAAACCCAGCAGTAAGTCCTGAGGCACAGTGTGCCAGCACCAGAGACCGTGAGTGATACAGAGGTGATTTCTGGAACATCTTTTCCATTTCTAATTCAACTTTAAAAATACTTTTATAACTTTCCATTTTCCCTCTGCTATGATCCAGAAAAAGAGTAGACATTCAAGCTGAAAATTGCTGAAAGATTTTTATTCATTCACATGAAAACCAAAGTTTTGAGCTTTCCTGGCCTATTGATGCTAGTTCTATATGCAGAGCATACTCATTTTTCAAAGAAAACAGGCCTGTTGGGATCAGATCTGGGAATATATTCAGATTTGCGAAGGATTGGGGAAAGCAGGAATCCCACTCATCTAAGACTCCTGTTGGGAGTGAATTTGAAAGTAAAACTGGAGAAAATCCAGGAGACATATATTATGGTCAGGTTGGTAAATATGGACAAACATGGAGGCAGTGTAACTGAGGAAGTCTGGCCTCCTATGGATCTATATCTTGCAGTTGCACTCTCTGATGCCTTACTAACATTTCATGCTAACAGTTCATGCTGTGGCCCTTATTCTGGGGATATTAACAGTGTCTGTCTTATCAATCCACCCTCTTTTATATTAGAACTTGTCAAAAAATAATCTCCTTGGGACCATTGTTAAATGTGATTGAAATTGCACAAGCCAAAAAAAACAGCCCTGGGGAAAAGTGTGACAGATAGATGCACAGAGAACACGAGCACAGAAGTCTTGTTTTAAAATGAAAGCAGGCTAAAAGCTAGTATACTTGCTTTCAAAGTGGTATCCTGCTAATTTAAATCTATCAGTGAACATTTCCAAGAGCACCAAAAAGTGCCAAAAGAACAGGTTGTTTGCTTAGGAAGGGAACGCCTCAACCATTTAACTATCACTTTTGTTGACTGATGGGGAAATGCAGCGTTACGTGGGCAATCAGGCTGGAAGATCACAAACACTCTTCCCAGATTTAAAATATGCAGGAGTATGAAAGAGTGTAAAAAAATGTAAATCAAAGGAACCAGCTTCTATCTGGAATGAATAAATGAAGGATCATTGAAAAATGACAGGGTTTGTGGGGAAACAGTAGTTAGAGAGTATGCTTACACATATGCTTATAAACTTATATACACTTCTGCTTACAAACAGCGCCAGGAATGTTCCCAAGTGCTGGAACTCAGTCCTTTACATTGCTAACTTGTCAGAGAGTCCCTGACATGACTCATCCCAGGCCAAGTAACTTCTCCCAGCCATGGATCAGACATTAGCACAGACCAAAGGCCAACAGACAGCTTGGCAAACAGCCTCCCAGTTTTACAAGGCTAAAAAAAGAAAGAGTTTAATAGACTGGAGAGAGCCCAGCCTGACAAGAGCAGTACTCCTCCAGATGAGCTCACCAGCCAGCAGAGAAGGAGGGATGCCACAGGCTCTGCACTGCAGCCCAGCAGCAGACTCCAGGCTGATGATGCCTTAGGGAAATATGAGTACCACACATTGGTGTCAACACCACTGCAGAAGAAGCACATCTGGCTTCATGAAAGATGCTGTGCAGCTTGGGACAGCATCCAGGAAGGGAAAAATGGGAAAGAAATATCCACATACAGATCCTTCCACTCTTTTGTCATCAGTCTTTACAAGTACAACCCCAGGGAAAGATCAGAAGTCCCCTTGGTAGCAGCCTAGACCACTTTAATCTTGCCCTGTACTTTGGAGGCAGCCATGCCTTTGTGCACTGACAGCCTTCAAGGGGTAAAGCACAAGGCAAGACTGCCTACCAGCCTCAACACTGTGCAACATCACTATGGACTTGTCTTGAAAGAGGACTCAAGCTGTTAGACACCATTTTCTTTTAAGGAAGCAGAAATTTGTGAGACAGGACAGTATAAGCTCTCCAAACCTGTTTCTCCAGTTCTTCACTTCTCCTGCATTTAGACCCCAACTCCAAGTCCCTTCCCAGCTGCCAAATATATTTTTCCAACTACAGCAAACTGCCATGTCCATGTCACAGAGTCTCTGCTGTTACTTTCTGTGAAGCTGAGACAATGTGAGGTTCAGAAATTTGTATTTTCCTCATCAGTGAGAGCCACCAGTTTTGACCACTTGCCAAATGAATGTCCCTTTCTGGAAGTGAGAAGTCCCTCCCTCTTTATTTAACAAGCTCTTCCACCTGCTCTGAGTTCAGAGACATGAGGGATCAAACTGAGTTCAAAATTGAAGTGCCTGAATTTCAATAAATACCTGTAGGTGTAGATGTTGTCCAGTTCAAGCAGGAAGGTGATGGGCTTGCTCCCCCTTAAGATGCCTGCTTTAGCACTGACTAAACATTATTTCCACTCCAATATGGTTTCCTCTCCTTCAGGTGAGCTCTAGCCTTCCTGCATCCATTCTGTCTCCCACTCTTCCTGCCATGATGTCTCTCCAACTCCTCTCTTGTGCCACGCAGGACTATACTTCCGACTGCACATGTCCCCATTATTGGTCTCTATCCAGTCTGTAGCTCTACCCAATACACTCACCATCCCAGGGCTACCAGTCTACCCTCTCCCACCATCTGTACTAATTTAATCTAAAGGGCTCCAAGGAAGAAGAAACAGTGTGAAGCTACTGTTATCTCTCCAAGAACAGGCTTTAGTACATATTCCAAGTTCCTCTGAGTTCTTCTGCCTTCCAGCCCAGGGCACCCTGGCATCTGATTCCACTTCAGCTACCTCATTTTCCCTTTTTCCTGCCACAAAGAGAGTTCAAGCAGATGTAACTTTCTTCACATCATCTATTCACTTCATAAAGAGTGCTGCTTAAAAGAAGAGATCTACTAGTGGGTTAATTAAAAGGGTCCAGGCAAATTTGATCAGTACATGAAATGGCACCTGCAAGAACTCTTAAAAATGTATGTGCTAATACCCAAAGGGGCATGGGTGCATGCACTGAGCTCATGTTGACTGCCTCTCTGGCTGAAATGTCCTGATGGTTACATTTGTTGTTCACCTCCACCTCCATTAGCTCTTGTAATCTGTCAGTAGAAAACTTCCTTTCACCTGGTGCACTGCAGGAGGAGAAGAGTCTATTTACTGCAAGTCAAAATGCCTTTAGCCTTTTCAGCACTATCACCTCTACCAGCAAGAAAAATGTGTGGTTTATTCTATTTTATTGCTAATCCACAGCATCGATATGCAAGGCTTTCTTACCAGGCTTGATGTGAATGTATTAATGAAAGTTTCCCCATCTCATAATCCTTCTCGTAACAGCATTTATTTTCAGTCTTTGTCCTTGAGGGGGAAAAGCTACACAAACATTATGTAATCTAGATATTATAGTTAACAACTAGAGAAAAGTATAAACTGTGCATTGATAAAAACATTGGAAATTTCTTTTGTGAATTGAATGATAAAGGGATCAAAAACTAAAGGAAATTCCCTAGCATTGCTTTTATGTTAAAAAGGTAAAGAGCACAAAACGTAAGGGGAGCATGATAAGCAGGGAATATGTGAAGAAGTGCTTGAGTGGTGATGGGAAATTCTTAATCCCTTGCTGGAGGCATTTAAACTGACGGATTAAATTGCTTCCATGTTAATTTTGATGCTACTCTAACATCTGTGAGTGCTCTTTGATGAAGCTCTAATACCTTTGCAAAAGTTAATGTTTTAAATCTGATTAACTCAAATGGGTAAGATATGTTATAATGATGGCATGTATTTAAGAAAGATAGGGAAATTAATGGTATGGGTACAACCTCCCCTCCACCTTTTTTAGGAGGAAAACCCCTGAGACAAGGACTCTGCTGTTCTAACACAGGCTCAGGTATGGGAAATCCACCTAAGCTCTGTTCTCAGTTTCCCCAAATGCCATAGGAAGGGAATATTTATCCTTGGTAGAATATGGAGATATTTTTTTAAAAAAATTTGCTTTAACTAATTCTCATTCTCTGAAGATAGACATCTTCACATGTGTGCTGGACACTGCGAAGTATGCAAAGGCAATGAGAGTAAAAAAAAAGCAATTTATTTTTGAAACAAATTTTTGCATAAAATGTTGTACACTGTGCAAACAATACAAACTAGAATGGTTCTCTTTTCATCCCATGGGAGTGTTATGTAGACTCTTTGCAAATATTGCCTGAATTATTTGGGTTTGTGGTTTTTTTTTTACATTTTAGGTATCTACCTCTCTTTCAGACAGTCCTTTCCCTTGACGAGTTGAAAGACTTTGTATTTTCTGTAGTTACATTTTACTCTGTCTTTTGAATAATGGTTCTGTAAAAGCAAATGACAATTGGGTATCACTTTTAGTTAGGACAATCATAGAACCATAGAATGGTTTGGGATGGAAGAGACTTTAATGACCATCTAGTTTCAACCCTTCTGCATGAACAGGCACACCTCCCACTAGATCAGTTTTCTCAAAGCCCCATCCTATCTCTCCTTGAACACTTCCAGGGAGGGGACATCCACAGCTTCCCCGGGCAACCTGTTCCAGTGTCTCACTACACTACATTAAACAATTTCTTCCTAATGTCTAACCTAAATCTACCCTCTTCCAGTGTAAAGCCATTACCCCTCATGATATTGCTACACATCCTGGTAAAAAGTCTCTCACCAGCTTTTCCTGTAGGCGTCCTTCAATTACTGGAAGGCCACTATGAGTCTCTCCAGAGATTTCTCTTCTCCAGGTTGAACAACCCCAACTCTCTCAGCCTGTCTTCATAGGAGAGGTGCTCCAGCCCTCTGATCATCTTTGTGGTCCTTCTCTGGACTTGCTCCAGGAACTTTATGTTCTTCTTGTGTTGGGGGCTCCAGAACTGGACACAGTACTCTAGGTGGGGTAACATGAGAGAAGAGTAGATGGGAAGAATCACCTCCCTTGACCCGCTGGCCATGCTTCTTTTGATGCAGCCCAGGACACTGTTGGCTTTCTGGGCTGCAGGAACACATGGCTGGCCCACACTGAGCTTCTCATCAACCAGCAGCCCAAAAACCTTTTCCTCAGAGCCATTCTCAATCCATTCTCCACCCAACCTGTTAATGTGCAAAGACTTTTCTTCAGTCCTAGGGGAATAATTTATTGTCATCTGCAAAAGCAGAATTGAAAGAAAAACAGAGAAAATAATTTCAGGTGATGAAGAGCACAAAATAATAAATTACTAGAGGCAAATGAATCCAAGCGGCAATTTTTTCTACACCAAATGTCACTAAAGAAGCATGTTTGGATTAGCTCACTGGATGCTCTCAAACCACAGCAGGTGACCCTTGGAGAGGAATTCCTCCATGGTACACTTGAAATGCCATGATTTTCTCTCTTTCTAAAAACAATACATAACAGAAACCCAAATTGCCTGCAGTTAATGACTTCCAGGAAGCACAGAAAGGCGCTGTGTTGGTTTAACTTCTTCTGAGAGAAGGAAAATCTGGTTTTCTATATTTCTCATTCAGTCTCTACTTGATGAGGACTCATTCTTTCTTTTCAATGTAACTGGAGCTTATAACAGTGCCAGGCTACTGAACAGCTACTGCATTTTAATCCAGAGGTGGTTCCATGTGGCTGGCAAAGAGGATGATCTCCATCTATAGCTCATAAAGATTTTTATATAAATGTCCATTAACCATATAACAGTAACAGCCAACAGTTTTATTAGGCAATATAAAAATATATTAGGGATATAAAATGCAATGCTTCAGGGCAGAAGCCAATCAATGACTGTCTGAAGAAGAAACTTTCTGCCCAAAAGTTATTCCTTTATCATCTATTAGGGCATTTGTCACCTGTCCCTGCAAAACATCAGGAAGCAGACACACTTGGAGACAGGCTGCTGAATCCCACCAGTGGCTGGTTGGTTCCAGTCTAGCAGTTCCTAGGTTCTTGTCACAATGCATAAATGAAGTGTGGCACGTCACTTTATCAAAAGATGGATCAATGAAAATCAGTCCAGGAATTCTCCCATGAATTTATGCTTGTTAAAACAAATGTATAGATCTTTTTTTTCAAATTTGTATTTGTTTAGTTCAGATTTCTTTGCTATGACCAAGCCCTTCAAGGAGCAGATGGAATGGCAATAAACTCCTGTTATTCAGATAGTGGAAAGGACCTTAACAATATAATAAATCTTGCAGTCCAGAGGGTAGCAATCTCAAGTTTTACCTTGGGGCTTCAGTAAAACCTTTTGGGCCTTCTCTGTCTCACAACACTATGTTACCCATCTTTAGGTTGCACACATCCCTGTAAATAGCCTCCAGCTTTCCCAGCTACGTGCTGGGCTTTCCTCTTGTGGGCCATGCCTCAAATCCCTCAACCACTCCTCTCAGGTTTTACTTTGGTTTAGTCTTTTAACATGTCTTTCTCAGAAGGATTGTTGCCCAGGCAGTCCCAGCCTGTGTTCCTCCAGCTCTTTCCTTCCTCATTTCCTCCAGCTATCTCCTAAGTATATTTCTTAAGTTTCTGCTTCTCTCTCACTCCTCTCTTCTTCTAAGTCCTAAGCTTGCCTTTAGCTGGTTCTCTCAGTTTGTCCTTGCTGTTTCTCTCAAGTGTAGTTAAAGCCAGCAGTTAATTGATATACGCTAAATAAAAGTAATTTGACAACCTTATTGTACGCATGTAGCACACCCTAACAGCTCCAGAAGCCCTGTGGAATATGTGGAGCAACAACAGAATGTAACAAAGACATTAAAAATACTTGATATGTTGCTACTAGGAATAGGATTGTTTTTTCCATCAAAACAAATTGAGACTACAAGGGCATTTTGTGTGGTAGTCTCCTAAGTGTAAGACAGAAGCTGATGCTACTTTCAGAGGATGCCTTGCCCATAGGTTGCTACACCTTCCACTGACACCTTTTTTTCTGAAAAGGTGCTGGTGAGGTGGGAGTGGGAGGGAAATGGCTGCTAATTTATGTGTTTTGTAACACTGCTTTAGTACAAGTTTGACCAGGAGCTCTGTCATAGGAAGTTCTTTTCTATGGGAATGAAGAGACAAAATCTTGAGTTTGATCTCACTGAAGATCAGAGCAGTTTCACTGCTGATTTAAGACTGAAAGCAAGATTACTTCAGTCAAAAAAACCATTTTTATTGGGTGTAAATCACAAATGTTCAACCCACTGAGGGTCTCCCCTGTTCAGATCTGAATACAATGCTCCTTCTGAGCTGTGTTTGCAGCCTGGTTTGCTGAGGAAACATCTTGTTCAGTCACACTGTGTACGACTGCCTCTGTCAATTAATATGCTCCCCAAACTTTTGAATCCGTTTCGAAGGATAGGAACCTCAAAGATATTAAATTCCTGTAAGACTTATAAAAATATATTGCAAGAAAGAAGAAAAAGATTGAAATAAGCTTACTAGATACCAATGAATTCACTCTATGATGAGATACCATCACTTCTCTAAAGTGGAAAAGATCTCAATTTGCATCTTAATAGAAACCAGAGAATCCATTTCTGCCCCTGTGGCCCCAGGATAAGAGTTGCAGCTATGATTCTGCTTCCCAGATGGAAGGATATGATAGAGCTTCCTGATTTTCACAGAGTATTGAACAGTCAAAAATTAACCAAGTCCCTTTCTAGCTGTTGCAAAATGTCCTCCAAAACTTGCAGCACCTATAATTAGACATTTTCAGCCCTTGTTCTTCCATTGTATCACCCTTTAACTGCCAGACAGAAGCTAACTTTCTGGTTATGTAACTGGTAGCAACAGTGACCTTTGCAATTATCTCCATAAAACTGGGAAAGAGAGTCACTAAAAAATTACAGGCCTTACAAAGCTGGACCTTCTGATTTCTCAGGTCCAGTTGGTTTTTTGAATAGCTGTGAGACAACAGGCACTCAGCAGGTAGCAGCACTCAAAACACAAAGACGCTCCAAGGTGACAATGCTATACTTGTTTAGATTGACTTTTATCACATTTTATCCATTCATTACAGCTGTTATTTCATCCTTTATGGTCTCTGATTTCCTCTTTATGTCCTATTATACAGTTGACTCTTCTTACCTGTCTTTACTTAAGTCATCCATCACTGCCATTTTAGATGTTCTTATCTGACCAGTGGACAGCTATTTTTTTTCCTATCTTTCCCTTTCTCTTTTATCTGCTTTTTTCACCTTGCTTTCCACAATTTCTATTTGTTATCTCACCAAGTGCAAGCACCAGGGATTGTAGTTACGGAATGATTCAGCTGGAAGAGAAGAGCAGAGGGCATCATGCAAAGCCAGCACTGGATGTACAGATTGCACCTACCAACCTGTCATTAATGTGGCCACCAATAGAGGAAGAATAACAATGCAATCAAATAGGAGTCAAGTCTGCATCTCAAACCCTGCTCACTACTAAGAAGGCTTTCAGGAATGACAGGTTTTTAATCCTGTAACTCCATTATGAGCTGATGCCAGCAGCAGAAACTGGAGTTGTGATATAACTGAAGCGAGGATGGCTTGGCATGGCAACTGAAAGTCAGCTCACCTCATGTAAGATGACAGCTACAGCATGAAAGCACAGACATGTTGGCATTTCTAAACATATTCTTTATAGATATTAAAAAAAAACCAACCCAAAAAACAGGTACCTTGGAAGCATACAACAGCAGAAGAACCCATGAATGCAAACAAACACAATCTTTACCTCCTGCTGAACTGTTATGTGCCTCCAAGCAATGCCTTGTGCTCAGTTAAAACTAAGGGTTTCCTAAAAGTATGTTACACTTTCCCTTTATTTTCAGTGGCTTATAGTACAGCTGGTAAAATTTTGCTCTGGTTAGAGCTGGATTTATAAAGTCTCTAGTCCTAAAGCAGGAAATTAGTATTTTATCCCCACAACTTTAGGAGGATTTTTTTTTGCTTTTGTGTTCCACAAAATCTGGTTTTGTTTCCTATAAAGAGTCCAGTCCAACCACCATCAAAATCTATAGAGATTCCCCCTGAATTTAGCTGGGCTTGGCTCATGCCCTAAGGCAGTGCTACAGAAACAGACAACGCCTAATGAAATAATATATGTAAAGGACCAGGGAATCACGTACTAAACCCCCACCTAAAAACCAGCCATGCCTAAGCTTAAATGTGCATTAAAACTGAAGTCAAAAAGCCCCTCATGTCTATCAAGTTAAGCACATGTTTAAAAGTTTACTAGAGTTGGTTCTTGGTAAAATGAACAGAAAAAGCTAAACTACTGAGGATTAAGACCAGTCCTTCCTTTAGGTGCATGGTATCCTGCATCCTTAGGTCTTTCTACTGTCTGGTTGCAGTACCTTCCAGAATTTTTATATAATCTCATTGTTTTAATTATCTTCTTTCTTGTGTATTAACCAACATAATGTAATTCTTCAGCAGCATCTTTCCACTGACCTCAGAGCGATCCATGGAGAAACCTCAGAACTATTCATCTCACTCTGTTATTAAAATTAAAGGGCCTCAGTCAAAGTCAGATGTCTAGAAGGTGAATCACTGAAAAATATATAACAGGTATATTTATTTGTTAAAAACTAGGAAACAGACCAGAAGAGTTTCTGGTTTTGTGTCACAGACTTAAAAATTGAGGCAAAGAAATAACCCATCTTCTCTAAAGTCTCACAAGATACAGAACAGGGAATCAGTTCTACCAGTAAATTCACAAAAAGATCCTCTTTTCTTGTCTTATGCTCCCCAGTAACTCCCTCTCTTTATTTTTTCAACATGGGAAATCAGAATCAAGAAGGTTAAGACAGAGGTCAAAGTCTACCTAAAAAACTCACTGGCAAAGCTGTGAGACAAATGGGAAACTTCTGGCTCCACACAGCACTTCCTTCCTCTCTCAGATCTGTTTCAATGAAATTTTTTTTTAAAAGACACATAATTCTGCTATTTTCTGCAAGCAGGATTTGATACGTTAGATCAAACCATCAAATGCAGCTAACAACCCTGACAGAGGGTAAGTGTTCCAGCATCACCTCCTGCAATGTGCCTTCGGCGCCTTGATGGACACCATAACCCTCTTTGACTGGCAGGTCTTTTCCCTGCAAAGCAAGGCTGTGGATTTGATCTGCTCCTCTTCCAGTCAGCACTAGGCACAGCCGGGCTCAAATGAGTCTGTGCTATGGCTGGGAGGAGCAAAACAGAGCTGAAGGAAAAGGGCACTTGAATATTCTAAGTTAAATTATCAAAGCTGACCCAGTCCTTCAAAAATACTACAGTGTCCTTCAAATGGTGGAAATTACAGATACACTAGCTCAAAAGTTGTCCTTCTATGCAGGATGACCTCACTCTACAAGTTTAAGTCAAACCTCTGAAGGTTGGCTGTTTGCTGATAGTTCTGTACTGCAAGGCATAATCTGACATGATACAAGAGAAGTACTTCAAAATGCACTGTCAAAATGGATTTTTTGGTGTGTGATCTTGTTGCAGTCTCTAAATGAGATGGAGAGATGTGAACTCCTGATGCAATGTTTCCTGCAGTAACAGAAGATCTTTGCTGCTGACTGGCACCAGTAGCTAGTGATAAACTGTGTGCTATACCTACCCCCTTGCTTACTCCTGTGAGAGTATCTGCAGGCTGCAGAACCCCCTGCTGCTGACCCTCCTGCAGAGCAGTGCCATGCAATGCCCTTGAATAACATTTGTGTAGGAACCGCTTTTTGAGGGAATGCAAAGAAGGGCCTCGAAGCAAATGTCCGTTTTTGTCACCATCGAGCTGTCCTGTGCTGCCACATCACGTTTCTAGAGAAGTCTATGAGTCCTGTCGCTACTTGTTAACTTTCTTAACACTGCACTAGTGTTATCCACTGCCATGAGAATTAAGAAGGGATAAAAAAACTGCAAGAAATGTGTACAGAAGTCCTTAGTATGTCCAGGAGGCTGCCTTTCTACAAGGAACCAGTTAGTCAGAGAGAAAGCCACCTGCGGGATATGGCACTGTGTTACTTGGCTGCAGATTTGTTCACATCAGTCTTCAGGCACTTCTGACTTGGGAGACTTTATCTCTGAGATAAAGAAAAGTCTCTGAGGAGGAGATACCAGAGCATCTTGTTCATAGCGATGGACCTGAAACACATGGAGTTTGCTAAAAGTGACTAATGAATTTTGTATCATTTAGATGACATTTCAAGTAATTATTTATATTCTTTTAAATCACAGTCTAATGAAGCCCTTAAGCACTGTTTGTAAGTCTAACCATTCAGTATTTAAGCACATTCTTAACCAATGCTTTACTGAATGACACCTAAACCAGTGATCTGTAAAAAGTAGTCTCACAGAAAGTCACTTTGGAGTGTTATAACCATCCCCCTTTGAAAAATATAAGAAGACAAAAGCTTTGTCAATACATATGAGCAATAAATTGTCACACCCAAATTTCAAATTTCAGGCGAGTATAGTGAGTACTTTGGTAACCTGATGTTTCTGCTGCTGTTCACTCTCCAAACCTCTTATTGGTAGCAAGCCCAGAAAGGTCATCATAGCCCATTGAACAGTTTTTCCCATGTTGGTGGCCTGTGGCCTTACAAACAGAAAGCAGTTCCCTGATAATGAGCAACCTCTCAGACTGAAAATCATCACTAGTATTTTGAATTAAGTTAGATTTTGGATCAAGGAGCCAGTGAATTATGACCAGTTACCTTTTCAAAGTAACTCACAGCAGCCCCGGGGGACAGATTGTATGAAAAGATTTTCAATATGCAAATAGTTTGATACTTTGAAAAATAGCAGTGTTGCTAACATTTGGCCTGGTGAAAGAAAAGTGCATTAATTTACCCAGGCAAGTGTCTCTAAACCAGTATATAAATAGACCTTTGCATTAATTCAAAGTGAAATGTCGATATTTCATAATTTATGATAGTATGCTGAGATTCAGCTTCAATAGCTCACTTAGTTTACATCAGGTCTAAAACCTGTTTTCCTGTGTTTTAAATCTTGAATCTTTGGGAAAACCTTCTCTTTCTACTTGGATTTATTTTTATTTATACTACCTGAATAATGTATGATCATTTCAACATAAATTTGTGAGTTAAGAGAAAGTGAAATGGTCTGTTTGTTGCAGTGGTTTACTCACATATTCTTGAATCTGATCCTCTTGGCAGGCAAACGAGAAAAGACTCTTCTCACTACTCAAGATGCAGGAACCTAAAAGCTGTTTCCTGGTCTGTATCTGTAGAGCCTGATGAAATTATTGATCAGACATGATAGTTATGTTTCTGTCTTTCCAATAGGAATTTGAAGCTGTTTACCTTTAAAGAACTTTCTGCAGAATAGCAAATTATTCTGAGGTGTGAAGCTAGGAGCTTTGCTCCTGGCCCTCCCTGACTTCTTGCCTGATTTGGGGCACCTCAGGCCTCCTGCTCCCAATCCTCTTTCACAGCAGTGTAAATTCTACTGAACCTGACACATACCCAACTGTAAAATGGTGCTATGGGAGACAAGGCAATTCCTTCTGCCCTAGTTATTCCTTCAGCATAAGTTGGGAACTGCTCATATCCTTGAGAAAAAAATACGATAATGAGGTTGTTACAGATGAACAAAATGTTATACACATGCAAAATGGTCTTGCTAATCAACAGAGCTCACTCCCTGCTGGAGGAAGCTCCAGAAGAACAACAGAAATCATTATCATGCTGATAGGATTGATTAATAAGGAAAACTGCATTAACTACTTCTACTAATACGCATTAGCATTTATACATTGTAACATTCACTGAATGTATGTGTAAATAGCTTTCCTAAGTGACAAGTAAGGGTGCCCGAAGGGTGCAACATGATGTTACTGTTGTTTTCCGGTTGCGTGGGTTTCACATCGCAACATACGCCTCTGCATTGGTTAGGAAAACAAGTAAGAAGGAACTGGAATAGGAAGACTACACAGGGAAGGCAGCTTCTGAGACCTAAGGTGGGTTTTCCATAAGAGCAAATTAAAGCAGTGTATGACAGAATATTTTAACAGGGCTAAACAGGGGATGGTGGAATATGGGATCAAATTTGGGGTACTGCAACCAGGCAGACAGTGAGTATGGACAGCACAGTTTCTTGGAGCCTCAGGAAAATACTATAAAGAGCAGGATCTTTCCAACCCAAAACAAGGGTGCAGATCTGGACACTCTTCTGGTTCCCTCTAGGAAGGGGGCAGCAGAAGTAGATACACTTGGAAAGCATCTGTGTTGGCCCAGATGCTATCTGGTAATGCCTTTTGTTCCACAACATGGATTTTTGGATAGACGACTTCCCAAGAATATGGTTTAAATTTAGAAAGTGACCGTTCAGCTATCAGCACAGTTGAAAATTATAATGAAACAGAGCCCAGTACCTCCAAAATACTGGTCAAAAGATTATTATCTGTGTAATGTGTGTTTTCTGGAATTCATGTGCAATTAGCAAGCACTATTTTTAGACTGGGTTTCAGGAGTCCTGTGTTTAATTCTTGGCCCTGCCACAGACTTCCTACATGACCTTGGGCAAATCGGTTTCTTTCTCAGTACCATCTGCAGCATAATACGTCTTCCTCCCACTCTAAATTTGTCTTACTGATGTGGATTATGAGCTTTTTTGGAATAGGACATCTCCTCGCTGTGTTTATTTAGTGAGTGACACAGTGTGGCTCTAATCTCTTCTTGTGACTTCTAGATAGCTTTAATGCAATTGATACTAACCTGCTAGAAAAGGTAACTCACACAAGATCACCTTCCATGACCAACACAACCATGTGGTGGAAAAAATCATTAACTCTATTGCAGATTTTAGACAAAGCTGTTATTTTTAACATGCTCCCATTGCAGAACTTTTAACTTCAGCTGGTAAATTTTACAAGCAGTTTTCATATTTATTTTCCTTTGCATTTTTCACAGCACAGAGCATTCCCTCCTGCTTCGTGATTACTACCCTGGTCCCTGTGATTGGCGTGGAGCTGCTGGTTGGTTTTGTTTACTCACTTCTCTTTTTTCACCTTCACACTAAATTACAGCAGCAGATTGATTGGGGCATTTGAGTGTCTGATGGAATCGGCGTAGGGTGCTGCACTGCTGGTCCTCATAGGGACCTTCTTACCTGTATTTTGGTTTAGTAGTTGTGACCTGCAGCAAAGTGGGAGGGATGGACGAAGTGAAAGAGCAGCAGACTAGAAAACAAAATTAGCAGGACTTCAAAGCTCTTCCAGAGAAGAGGAGAAATGAAGGTGGGCACTGTTTAAAAAAAAAAAAAAAAAAAGTGAGAGAGAAAGAGAAAGGGAAGGGAAAAGGGGAAGGAAAAAGGAAAGGGAAGGGAAAAGGAAAGCGAAAAGGAAAGAGAAAAGCAAAAAGGAAAGGGAAAAGAAAAGGGGCAGGGAAGGAGCTGTGAAAGTGATCTTTCTCTCTCTTGACCAAGATACCTGGTCAGGCAGGGGCGTAGGCTGACCACTAGAGAAGGAAATGGAGAGATGATGAAATAGGGGATTTATCACAATATCTTAGTAAAATGTGTAGAATTGGAACTTGGGCATCAATTCAAAGTCACAGAAGGCACATGTATTTCCTTGCTGGCAAAACCAAAGGGAGCAGCTCTTCGGACAGGTGTAGCTTTCACGGTGGATTGTCACAGACCATGTACCACAGACCTACGGCTCTTACAGGGCAGTTGCAATCGCGCTGCGGAGCCCGCCCAGGTGCTCAGAGCCCCCACCCCGAGGGGTTAGCGGGCGGGGGGTTAACCAGCTAGTCC